>NC_056737.1:619962435-619969701 GCF_019279795.1 Protopterus annectens
TGCAGGGATAATTCCTGTTTTAAGACATCATACTGTATACAAAATACCCTGACTGCTAAATTTCTGCAGTCAAGGCCACCCACAATAAAAGATTATCGTTGTGCAGTAGTTGGTACCCATATCATAATGTAGTATGCATTTCATTCCAACTCCATGCCGTCATCTTCTTCCACTTATATTTACTTCCTCCTACAAGCAGTAGATCAAATCTCTAATGTCTTTACAATGAACTAGTCTGGTCACTGCTTTGGCAACTGCCTTGTGTAATGGGTTCTGCACAGTCACTGCCTTCCACTCCCAAATCATGTCTAGTAAATCACCAATTTGAAACCCGGTGGCTGTAAAGGAAATGTCCAGCCTCCCCTACAGTTTAATTCAACCCTTAGGTTACTTTTCTCCCTACAATATGGTTTCAGTATTGTTTAGGTACCAAAAGCCTGCCTGTACTTCATGAAAGTTTCATCTACTTGCCCTGGAATCAAAGAAAGGAAAACTTCATCCACTTTTTTAAATCTTACATTCTTTGGCGGAGGAATATGTTTCTGCCTGCATGGTATAACACAGACACAGGGAAATGTGTAATTCTCAGGTACTACCCACAGTCTTACAGAAAATGATTTCTACTTATGTCAAAATTATTGACGATGACAAAAGAGTGTTGTGAAACTGTTTTCCATTGCCTTTAGTGCAGAGCTGCAGACAGGAAGAGAAACAGTATCAGTATCTATTTGACACAGGTACCACTTTGTTCATAGGCTGGTACTGGGCTATCGGCCCTAGTGCCTATAACAAGCCTAGCCGTAACAATTCCCTGGCTATTTCTTCCCACACTACTTACTTCCCTGGATCCCTGTCTAGCAGGGCGACTGACGTGATCCCCGGGGTGAATTTCCTTTCTCCCATCCAATAGTCAAGGTTTCATTTGAAGACGGCCAAAGAGGCGCTCTGCTTGATATGTTTGGGCAGTCTGTTCCAGAGTCTGGGGAGTCTCTGGGTCAGGAACCTATCCCTCCAACATGTTTTGTTTATTGTGATGACAAGGTTTGGATCCCTGGAGAGTGTGGCTCTGAGGGATTGGGATTTCTTTAAGTGTAGCATGTCCAACAGCTCTGGATTTGACATGGTCTTGTATGTTAAGCAGAGATCGCCTCTGAGTAGACGATATGCCACAGAGTATAGCTGGAGTTTTTAAAGGTGGTCAGCACAGGGCATCTGCTTTAGGCCTGTGATTCTTTTAGTGAGGTATTTCTGCGGCCTTTCCAGTTGTTGCAGATGTCTTGAGAGGTACCTACCAAATGGGGCGTTGCATTCTATTATCGGTCTAATGAGGATGAGTACAGTGGGACAATGACCTTTTTTTCTGGATGAAAAGCCCTTAGTGATGAGGTGTGCCACATAGAAGGATTTCCTGACTGTTGTGGCGATGTGGTTACTGAAGGTGAGACCACTGTCCACCTGTGTCCCCAAGTCCCTTATCACACTTTCGGTGTTTAGTGTACTGCCACCTATGTGGTAATTCACGGGTACATGTTTTTTCCCAAAGGGGATAACTATACATTTCTTGGCATTGAGCTTGAGCCCATGGGTCTGGTACCATGCATCTGTTTCTGTGAGGCCCTTTTGTAGAGTATCCACATCATTTGGAAATTCAATAATGGCTCCCAGTTTGCAGCCATCTGTGAACTTTGTTAGCCAGAGTCCCTTAGTGTTGACCTGTAATTCAGAGAAGTACATGCCAAACAAGAGCGGTCCCAGGACTGAACCCTGAGGTACTCCACTTGTCTCTCTTTCTTCAGAACAGTTCTGCACTGCGGGATGGGGGTGTCATAAAAAAATACAAATACTTTGATATTTTGCAAGAAAAAAAACATTTTCTGACTTTTCTCAATGTCACAGACAGTTCTGATACTATATTTAAGTTGTGTTAATATATAATGTAGTAAAAAAAAATTCACGTCAGAGTATTTAATTTTGTAATAAGGTGAAGATAATTATTTTTCATATGATGATAACATGTTTTGTCCTGCACAGTCTCAAGTTTCAGTAAGAATGTCCCACTTTGGGCATCTATAAAGATGGTAACCCCAATAGGCGACCTCATATTTTGCAAAATGATCCACTTGTAAGTGGTACTTTCTGTAACTGCAATAGTTTTATAGAAAGTTGTGTTAATCTTGTACACAGATCTGACTTGGCAAACTTGTGAATTACGGTTTTGCTGAAGTGTTAGTATACTGCAATATAACAAATCAGCTGAAGTGTTAGCATGCTGCAATACAACAAATCAAGGGGTAAGCAATGCACAACAAAAGTAAGAAAATGTGACGTATGAAGGTATTTATAACTCTTTAAAAAAAAATTCATGAACACAAATTCAAGAACTGGTAGTTGTACTTATTTTGTACTGTGCTTACAAAATACTTTTGAGCAAACAGCAAACATTAATAATTTTATCAAAAATGCAAGATAATTAAAAAACATCTTCCTACTGCTGCAGACACTGGTAAATAGCAGAACTAGTTATATGAAGTGTTGAGTAACAGCTCTTGAACTGCAGTGCTCGCTTTGACACCTCAGGAAGAGGGTGGGGAGGGTAAGACAATGCACAGAGCATAGAACTACAAAATAACCCCAAAAGTCCTACATTTAGCTGCTTTCTTTGGCTGGAGTTGTTAATCTTCTCTGATTTGCATAAAAGTGGCTCTGAGAGAAATGCATATGATAGGCATTCAGGAATAAAATGTAAGCACTCCTGCTACAGTTGCCCGTTACTCACACTCCTACCATTGTATCTCAATGAACTAGGAAGACGTCATCACTTCCTTATGTCTAGCATGACTCATATAAAGGAGTCTTGAAATGCATTCTAGGAAGGAGGACAAGAAAGCACCAGAACAAGTTCATGTCAATATCAGGCCTCAAGTTGACCATTTTGTGGAAAACATATTAAAATTACATAAGAAGTACCTAGAGCTATTTAATGCATTACAATAGCTCAGAAAACAGACACAAAGAAAAAAAACACATTTTTGAGTTCCAAGGTAGAGTTTTCTTTCAAGACAATTTGCTTCCAACATGTTTCACAGCTACCTCCCACATCTTGGTTTACTTGGAAAACAGAGCGTTCTATCCCTGCAAATTTATTCTAATTACCTTGGTTTTACCTTCATTAATTTTATAGCCAGAAAGCTGTCCAAACCCCATTGCGTATCACGGATCTTAAACGTTATCTTCTTCTCTTGGATTTACAAGTGTTAAAACACCACTGTCGGTATAGAAACAGATTTTCAGGTCAATGTCTTCCCATCCATGTCGCTTCACACTTGAACCCATAATCTTAATCACTAACAGCTCTAAGTAGATTGCAAACAATAAGGAAAAGAGGGGGCACCCTTAGCATGTACCTTTGGAGAGTTAAAAAAATTCTGATACTTCACCCAGTAATATAACCTAAGCATTGGCCCCTTGGTAAATACGTCTAAGCAAATCTATAAAAATTGTAAAAAACTGCATAAATTCCATTACATGAAACAAAAAAGACCAGTCTACTCTGTCGATTACTTTCTCAACATCCAACGTGAAGACTACTACTTCGTTTGCTTGTTTCTCAACATCTTGGATAATCAGTAGCATGCAAGTGACAGTGACATTATCAAATGTCCCTCTTCCAAGTATAAAACCACAGTGATCCATTATTATCATTCTAGTTAGCAGAGCCGTGATCCTCTTTGCCAGAATATACATTCTTTCTGCTCATGATTTAAGATGGTGATTAGGTGACAACACCCAGGCTATTTTGGGTTTCAAACTATTTTTGGGAGGACCATTAACAAACCTTTCATCTAGGAGGTATAAGGCATCCAGTTTTTTTTTAAAGAAACATCTTTATTGAATTATCACTTATGACATAGGCATTCATTCCATTTATATAAATGAAAACAAACCATAATAACATTTTCAGTTACAACTATTAGACATCACTTACTCATTTGATTCCCGACTTCCCTTAAACCTCATTGCTCCTCCAAAACAATATTCTGCATGTATTGTCCTCACAATTCTTATTTTCTATGTAATTTGCTCCTACCCTTTTCTAAAGATCCCACTCAGAGCCAGATGAAGGTCAAATGGGACCCTAGGCAGGGTAATGAATCAGACCCCTCCCATACCCCCCCCCCACACGCAATCATTCCAGTGTCCCATTATTTTGCTCTTTTTTCCCATTTACCATAAACACTGTTCAACACTCTCAGTGTGCATACTGATTCCTGCTTTACTTCTACAATGATTACAGACATTTGGATTTAACTTCAAACTTTTATTTCAAATTTTATAGCACAATCACTGATAGACATTTGCTAAACAAAGCAATACATTCTCACAAAGAAAACAGACCTAGTATTAAACACTTCTCTGCCTTTGAAATTCACATTCACTGAAACAGCTTTGAAATCCACATTCAAAGAAAATGCATCCGGCCAGTGGTGGATTTAGTTTACCTTTGGGCTGTTTTCAAATCACAGGCCCCTTGCACACATTTTTAGGGCCACACACACATGCAAGAGTTCTTTGACTCACCTTCTTGATTGCATAACACAGCACCACTGGTTAGAACGAGTTTTAAATTAATAGTTTTGAACATTTTTCCAGTAAGCAATGAAACAAACCATATCAGCCAATAAGAACAAAATTGTCCAATTCAGAACATTTCAACCATACAAGGCCTCTCAAACTTCTATAGTTACAATCCACCACAAACTGTCAATATGCACATTCTCTGCAGAAGTAAATGTCAACTGAATAATTCCACATTAGAGTGATCTGCAAGTAATGAAGATGTTGCTGCTAGCAAACAACTTAATATTTCATGGTTTCATCTACAAATTCAGAGGCTGCTGCCCTTGCAGAATAAATTGCCTATGTTACATTAAAAAAAAAAACTGGTAATATTGAAATTCGGAATGGGTGGCAACAGGTTCATAGTTACTAGACATCTCACCCAAAGGAGGACATACTCAGGACTGCAGCACACACCCCCTTAAAATACAATATAGTATCAGTACTATCTACATGCTGTGGGAGAAGAACCCACAGCCTCCTGTATTAAAAAGCAAATGTGCTACCTGCTGTGCCTCTAATACTGCTTTTAAATTCTATATCTCAATAGTGATGCCACTTGCTAAACAAAACAGTTGCACATCATAAACAGACTTAGCATGAGCAGCAGTAAACCTCTCTTCCACTGAAGATCACAATTCTTTAAAAATGCACTTGAAACTCAGTTCTTTGAAAAATGGACCTTAAAATGCAGCTTGGTAGTTGGGGTAGAGGATTCAGGCTCTTGTTTCCTGTAACTAAGGTACAGAGTTTGAGCCTAAGCAAATTACTCACCACCTGCTAACACTAAGTAGGACACACACACACACACACACACACTCTCTTCTCTCTGACAAACCAGCCAATTCACTACTCTCCACCACAGTGTAACTTACTTTACTATGTCCTTATTTGGTCTGTAACATCCATTTAACTCATCTGGCCTGACAAACTGAAAGCTGGGTCAGGGAGTTGATGCAGCAGGCAATCTGGTCGCCACTGAACTTTTTTTTTTTTTTTTTTTTTAAACACTCTTCGGGAGGGGTTGTGACTAGTGAGAACTCAAATCAGGATTCACGGCAGCAGTAAAATAAATTAAGCACAGTTTAACAGACCATTAAACCTACTACTGAGCTGGCCAAACAATTAAGTCAGACAGGATGGGTGGAGGCAGACCAATATACAATCTTACTGGTGTTTAGTCTGATGCTTGGGGGAGAAAAAAAAAACATCTCTACTAGAAATGTGCCCCCACACTCCTAACAGAGTGGAAGAAGCCAAGCCAAGCCAACCACCAATGCCCATGAAAATGTTTCAACCCTGTGCACAGTGAACCATGTTCAGTGCGCTCAACGGTTCAGAATCATCGGATCACAATCCGAATTAAAAATAAATAAATGTTGCAGAAATAAAATATATGTAATTTTCTTCTTTTTTTGGGGCCCCCTAGCCTTCATGAGGCCCTAGGCAACTGCCTACATCACCTACTGCTGGATCCAGCTTTGATCCCACTTTTATTTCTTTTATCTCTGTTTCTATATTCACTACTTCTAGTACAGTTAGTTTAGACTTTGATTTCAATTTTCTAGTAATTGCTTAATTTAATTCCAGTGACTGACAAAAAAGCAAAGTCTTACTATATCTAGACAATTCAGATTTTATATAAACAGATCAAAAATAATGTCCTTAGTTACACCAATCTGCTCACCCAGTATTTCTGACCATAGTATTCTGCAGGGAATTTTTAAAGTCTGCAAACTCATTACACTCCAAAAAAACATGTCCTCCATTACCTCTTTCTTCCCCATCACACCTTCAACATTTGCAATTTACTGACGGAAAATTATTTTGGACAGCTTGGAGTATAAAAATACCTATGCACACACTTTCAAGAAAAGAACATACATTTTCTAGATTTTGTTGCATATGTAGGCACCATACATATATCCTCCCACTATTTCTTTCTGAATTGCTTATCTAGTCTCTCTTCCAAATCCTTCCTAACCTCCTCCAATTGATTTCTATACTTATGTAATATTTTATGTGTTCTACTAATTATCCATTTTTTAACAGCAGTTTCTGTTTTATATTCTAAAATAAAATCTACCAGTGCTGGTCTTTTACTTAGGATCCCTCTATTCCCTTCTCTGCCTATACTCTGATGCCAGTCCTTGACAGAGAAGACTATCTCTAGCCTGCAGTCCAAATGAATTCTTGGCCTCTTCCCATTCTATTACCTTTCCCTCTCTAATTATTTGCTCTCATTTCATTGGTCCCTTTCCCAGTTTTCTCTGGTAAATTTCAACCCACTCTTGCCCATTCTCTGCACCCCTAATTGCAGTCATCCCTATTAACAGAATCTCCTTTCTCCATTCCTGTGTTGGCTTAGTTCTTAGAATACTTCCTTGTACTTTATGAATATAATATTATGTATGGTTATTGTTATTCCCCTTGAGGATCTGCATCAAAAATCAGTCTTTCCTTATTTCTTGAGCTTCCTCCCGGTTTCATTATCCTTTTCCACTTTAAATTATAGCGTTCTGCTAGAGCTATGTAAAGGAGACTTAAAGTACAGTTTTGTACCTACCATAAATGTAGATGTTGGAGTGTTCACCCTGCTGCAGTCATCACACTTGGGTTATCCTGTCATCAGGCAGTCCATGATCGGCC
>NC_056737.1:619970201-620075201 GCF_019279795.1 Protopterus annectens
CTTGGGGAGATAAGCTCCATGACACAGTTACATTAACAAGACAAATTACAATTCAAAAACGTCAAAATATTATCAATAGCAAGTTAGATCCATCATTTAGAAGACTATTGTTTAAAACAACAGACATACAGTACATGTTACAGTACAACTTAGTGAATTTAGCATAAGTCAATGGTAGCATAGGTCTAGTGGATGAGAAGTTGTTCTATAGATAGAGTGAACATAGTATAGTATATACAAAGAATATGTTAGTAGAACAGATGTTGCAAGAGAAGAGTGGTGTGTTAAGTGGGAATGATCAATTAAAAAGTGGGAATTCATGTGGGTGAAGAGCAGAACATGAACATTTTATGTGAAAGTGCACTCTACATTATTTTATTCCATATCAGCAAAGCAAGCGACATTACATTTTTGTAATCATCCATTGTTTCTGCAGCAAGTGGAAGAGTTAGTAGTTAATAAATGCATTTACAGGTTTGTTTTAAGCCCTTACGGTGTTCCCAGTCTCCTATAAACACTGACTCAAAAAAAAAAAAAAAAAAAAAAAAAAAAAAAAAAAAATTGGTTAAGCAACAGTCACCTTTTGGCCTTCTTCAATTACAAAAGCATAAGAGAAGATTTTAATAAGTATCTACAAAAGAACATTAAAACATTTCAAAATAAACATCTGAATATAGTTCAGCAGTTAGAATTATATATACAAACAAAATAAAAGCAGCACTGCATACACCAAGCAATCCCTGCCTCAAACAGACATCTTCACATATACCAAAACAATTTCTGTATTAAATAACCAATAACCCTTTAAGAAAACAACACTAAGCAAATTAACTTGAATTGATTGAATATGTTCCATAAACTGTGATTTCTAATCGTTCTAATACAGTACCTGAAAATGCAGGCCCAGAAGCTACTACACAGGGAAAATAGGATTTATAGCCAGACACAAGAAAATTTAAGAAAACAAGTAGTTACCACTACAAGGTAACCACTAGGTTAGGCTATGAGAAATGAACATTGTCACTAGCTATGAGGGACTGGTGTGGAAAAACCCATGTAACTTGACAGTGAAGATGCTGCATGACTTGAATGGCCAAGGGATAAAATGGGATGCTTAAAGAAAAAAAAGAAATACTTACCAAGAGGTCTTAAAGATGGTCTTCAGAATTATTAACCTCCACTATTGTCCACCTCTCAACAGTATACGAACAATAACGGAATGCACATACACCCTCAGACAAGCTCAGGTAGTGGGAGTAAATAGGTACAACCAGCTTTTGGAAATACGACTAGTTAAAAAGCATTCAGGAAGCTAGTCCCAGCTACATGACACCACCTTCCAAGCAACATAGGACACCATAAGGCTTATACATACAAGGGAGGAATAAGGTTTAAAAGGTGACAGGACATAAATGAGGTATGTAATGTTTGACTTGAAAAAAATTGAATAGATTACAAGTGATGTATAATGTTTTCAACTGGGAGTGACGTGTCAGTATGGTTTGTGCTGTAAAATGCTTGCAAGTTGGATTGTGTCGGTGTGGCTTGTGTTCATTTATAGAAATGTATGACTGCCTATGTAGTAAGTTGTGGTTTAATAAAAAGATGCTTCTTGTTTAAAAAAAGTCAGGAACTGAATAATTTACGTAATGTTGCTTAGGTTATATGGTACATAGCAATGTATGTGAAGTATAACGTTTATGTTAATTACATTTTAACTACTTTTATATGAATGCAATTTAACTACTTTTATATGAATGTAAATTTGCCTATGTCACAAGTGATTATGCAACAAAGGTGTTTGGGGAAAAAAGACCATAAGGGCTCAAAACAAACCTGCAAATGCATTTATTAACTACTAACTATTCCACTTGCTACAGAAACAATGGATGACTGCAAAAATGTTATGTAGCTTACTTTGCTGATATGAAATACAATAATTTAGAGTGCACTTTCACATAAAATGTTAAAATTCCTAGAAATATTGACAGAATTAGAGCAGGCTGTATAAAAAGACCCACTGCCACAAGTGTGATCAGAGCGCAGAATCACAGGGGGGTGCCCAGAGGGAGAGGGTGTAAATGAGAGTTCAGTTCAGAGTCTACTCTTGTTCATTCTAGTAATAGACTACAGCAGTAAACAGGTCACAAGGAACAGATCCACAAAGCTGCTGTAAGCTGTCGATGTGGCACTTCAAGCAGGAATGATGACATGGGAATTGAATGTAAAACTGAAGGCATATGGTATGAAACTGTGTAAAGACAAGACACTAGTCATGGCAGCAAATGAGGGAAATCAGAAAAAGCTGAAAACTAAGACTGAACAAGAAACAGTGGAACAGTATTAATGGCATCAGATATCTAGGAGGTAGAAGAAGAAGAGGAATCTGAATGGGGAGATACAAGCTAAAATCAGATATGCTAAAGCCAACTGGCACAAAGTTTCTAAAGTACTTTATGACAAAAGATTGACAAAAATTGGTTACAAGAAAAGGATCTCTGAGGAGGAGTGAATCCCAATAGCAGAGACAAGGACCTCTGAGGAGGAGTGAATCCCAATGGCAGACAAGTTTTTCCCTTCTTGTTCACTTTTGGTTAATACCGCTTTCACCTTGGGTCTAAAAAAGGTGGACCTATCTTAAGGGGCATTGATGAAAGATGTCTCAAGTATTCCGCAAAGTCAGATAAGTGCATGCAGTCTCACAATGATACAACTGCCTTTGGCTCTGTAAGTGCCATCCATCTCATTAAGAGATGCACAGACACGTATGATAAGGACTGAAGGTTGGAGAGTTGCATGTTGACCGTCTTTTTAGCCTCTGCAGAAATGGATCACAGAGGAAGTTGTCTAGCTCTTTGGCCAAATCCTTTTGGAAATAAATGTCGTGCACCAGACAGTTCAACAGCCAGATAGCAAAGTCTCTGAAGTATAAACCTGCTTCCTGAACTAGTCCAATGCTTCAGACTCCCTGTTCTTGGCATGGGCAGTAAAGGTCTCCTCAGGAAGCTCCTGTGGATGGATCAGTGAAGTAATGAGGTGTCTGCGTTGTTGAACAAGGCACCCTCTTGAAGTTGGAAGCAAAAATGGGTCTGGGCACTGTACCGGGAGGAACCAAAGCTCCTGATACTGGTAAGTCCAGCAAACTCAGTTGGCTCTTCTGCAAGTCTGACATCAGAGCAGAGCCGTCCAACACTGAGGTGCCAAGAGGAAGAGACCACTCAAGGTCTTTAAGCCAACCCCAACTCCTCAGATCTGGCATAGACACCCAGGTTCCGGACACCAATGTGGATCAGAGGAACCAGAGTTAAAAATGCCTACAACTTCGGCTCAGACAAGGACAATCTCAAAACTACAATTGGATCCAGTAACCCTGAAGATAAAGGTCAAATCTGAGAAGGTGAAACAGTCTGATGAAGGGACAGTCCCCCCCTGGTGCTGGGAGAACCACCCCATCTGGATTTGGGTCCTGAGGAGCTTACTCATCATTCTGTCCATGTCCACCTTGGAAAGACTCCAAGACCAGATGGTGGAGTAAAGAGGCAAAAGAGGAGGTTCTCACAGTGCGATGGGGTGGTATCTCTTGCAAAAAGGGCTACCCAAGTTTCAGGGAGACCAACTCCAGAGAAAAGTGCGGCTCTGATAGAGGTGGAGTAGATGCTTCAAGCCAAGCTGAATCCAAGGGCCGTAGATCCACTGGCTTAATTGGGCACCAGGCCTGAAGCAGAGGACTAATCCAGTGACTGTTCTTTGACTTCTCTCTTCCCTTTATCTTTCTCCCTTGGCTTTTCGGTGTTGTTCCTGCTATATGCAGACTACTTGTAAAAGGAGGACAGAGAAGAAAACAGAAGTAGAGGGATGCATGAGGGAACCTTCTCCCATGGGGCCTGGGAAAAGCCCCTTAAAAAGTAACTTCTTGCACCTCTCCATCAGTGCTCTGGACCCAAAAGCAGTGCAAATGCATTTACAGTGCACTCATCAGAGTTGAGGATCTTTTGGCCACAGGCCACACATTTCTTGAACCCAGAAAGTTTTTCAGCCATGCTCACAACAGTAGACAAAGACTCTAGGAAAAGGGCAACAAGACTACACCACCTAATCTACAAATTAAGAACCCCAAAATACCACCTAGTCTACAAATGAAGAACCCCAAAATACTTCTACAAACGCTATAACAGCAGATCTAAACAAACACATTCCCCAATAACCAAGAGAGAATTAGTGTTGAAATATTGCAAAGGTACCAAAAGAACAAGAGAAACAGAACTTTTTTCTTTATAGTATATAGATATATATATATATATATATATATATATATATATATATATCCTACAAAGGGGAGGTATTAGGAAAAGTAAAGGCAGAAGAAATCCTAACTAGCAAAATAAGCAAGAAGGAAACTAAAAACATCAAAAATCACAGACTTAGCTTGAGTGGAGGAGATCCATTTCCGGAATGAGCAAGTGGCAAATGAGATCTAATGTTATAAAGGTCCAGCACATGATTATGGGTATAGGGAGGAGCTCAAGTCTCGGGTAGTCATTTCAGACTTTGGATCCATCTGTTGAGAAACAGACAGAAAAGACAATATCAACTCTGTGGTGTGATCAGTGTTTTTGCATGGTAAAGAAACTGGCGAAGTGAAAGCAAAGTGTTAGAGATGGAATACCCTGAGACAGGTAATAGGGTGCACAACGTGGAACAAATGAAAGGAGAGCATCAGCACAGACGGCAAAGTAGCCACAACTGCCGAGGTGGTCAAGGAGAACACACTACGCTGGTTCCGCACATGTGTAGCGAAGATCATTATTACTTGATGAAGCAAATTTGGAATAGACAGGAAAAGGCAAGAGCAGAAGAGGATTTCCAGGTAAATGAGGGATGCACTGTGGGAGAGAAAGAACACGTGATAATTAGACATGACAACTGAAGAAGTCAGAATGACTGTGAACAGACAGAGATGGCAACAGTTGATTTGACACTACAATCCTATATAAAAATGGACAGAGAGGGGCTCATGATGGTGAGGATGACGACAATTTAGCAAGTTATTTTTTAGCAAGTTAGATGCATTTTCCAGTCTGGGAAATATACTTTCTATCCTCACCCCATGCCTTGCCTCAGATTGGGGATATCTTCAAATCAAAATGTAGTTCTGATACCCAGTAACTCTAAGTGAAGTCAAATAAGCAAGCAGTACATATGGAGTAGCACACTGTGCTTAATCTTTGCAAGTCTGCAATGCGCCATATATCCAGTCAGCCACAGAACTTGCCCTGGAGCAAGCAGTTAGGGGGAACATGATCACTGGCTTTGCTGAAGTACAGCACACTCCTTAGCTGGAAGTGCAAGCATTCAAGGTGTACTATTAAGCAGCTGAAATCCACTTTTGTATCTGCTTAAAATGATAGTATGCAAAGTTATCAAACAACTGTTATGTATGTATATAACAATATTACATTCACATAGAGACTCTGCAAAAGCAGCAGTATTTTCATTTATACAATATAGTAATGAGGCAGCCATTTGCAATTTTGTAGAAACTAAAGTAATTGCAGTTTCTGAATACTATGGAAACCATTTTTGTTTTTAATTGCCTTTGAAAAGTCGAAGACCTTTCTCTTTTCTCAACATTGGCTGAGGGAGTGCCACTTAGGGATATCACCCAGGTTGCCATATTACCTTGCTACAACTCGTTTTACTATCAAAATTTAGATTGGCACCTATGCAAAGCTGGGATGGTCAAAAGGCTGTTTTCAAGTTCCTGTAATGCTGATCCGGAAAATGTTCAAAAGTCCACATTAGAGAAAGGTAGTGTGCATTCGCTAATATGGAATCAATATTCTGATAACAGATTGCACTACAGTGGGATTGGGAAATGTACGCTTTTCTCACTGTAGTGCAATTTCAGAGTTGGAATATATAATATGCAGGGGGGGGGGGGCAGGGGGGCTAGCCCTCTTGCAGAAACATTACCGGTAACACAGACTTTTGACATTGGAACTTCCGGTGTTCAAATGTCGATTCTGTGTTTATTACGAATTTCAACAAACCATTTTGATTTTCCACATTTTGAAAGTAAACCTATAACTCTGCACAGAAGTGGTCCTTATATATTTAAAAGATACTACTGAACAGCATTACGAGAAGGCACTTATGATGCAGAATATTATATCATACAAAATATTATATTATTAAAGTAGCAGAAACTATTCTAATAACTAAGCCAACATGGGAATAGAGAGCAGAAATTTTACCAATAGGAATGACTGCCAGTAAGAGTATAAAAAGTAGGCAAGGGGGGACTGGAGTTTACTGAAGAAAATTATAAAAGGAACTAAGGTTTTGGAAGCAAATAACTAAAGACAGAAAGTTAATAGAGTGGGATGAGGCTACTGTACGCTAGGGACTACCCTCCTTACTGTAGATTTGTAATGAAGTATAGGCAAAGTGAAAGGGATACAGGAACATTAAATGAAGGACCAGCTCTGGTAGTGAATGCTTTTAGTTGAGTTTAGAAAGCAAGTTGCTGCTAAAGAAGGTATAATTATTTGGGCAGATCAAACATTGCATGGTAACTATAACAGTCTATTAAAGAAGGTTAGAAAAGCTTGGGAATAGAAAATGGTAAGGCAATATACAAAGGAACAGTGGGAGAACATCTGTTGGAAACAAAGTACAAAGGTTTCATAGGTAGGTACTAGGCTATCGGCCCTAGGGCCTATACAAGCCTAGCCAAAAAGGTACCCTGGCTTTCGCCACCCAAGAAAATTATTTTCCTGTGCCCCTGTCTAGCAGAGCAACAGAGGTGATCCCCGGGGTGAATTTCCTATTTCCCATCCAATCATCAAGATTTTTCTTGAAGAGCCCTAATGAGGAGTTTTGTTTGATATAGATAGGTAGTTTATTCCAGAGTATGGGAAGTCTCTGGGACAGGAATCTATCCCTCCAGCATGTCTTGTTTATTGGGGTGACAAGGTTTGGGTCACTAAAGTGTGTAGCTCAGAGGGATTGGGATTTCTTTAAGTGGAGCATGTCCAACAGTTCTGGATTTGACATAACTTTGTACATTAGGCAGAGATCGCCTTTGAGTAGGCGATATGCGACGGAGTAAAGCTGGAGTTTTTTTGAGATGGTCTGCGTAGGGCATCTGTTTGAGGCCAATAATCCTCTTTATGAGGTATTTCTGCGGCCTTTCCAGTTGTTGTAGATGTCTTGTGAGATACATACCAAAAGGGGCATTGTACTCTATAATGGGTCTAATGAGTGACGAGTAGAGGGGAACACTGATCGCTTTTTTCCTGGATGAGAAACCTTTTGTGATGAGGTGTGCCACGTAGAAGGATTTCCTGATTACTGTGGCAATGAGCTTATCAAGGGAGAGACTACTGTCCACCTGTGTCCCAAGGTCTCATCACACTTTTGGTGTTAAGTAGACTACCACCTATGGGGTAGCTCATGGGTACAGAGTTTTTACCAAAGGGGATGACAATGCACTTTTTGGCGTAGAGCTTGAGGCCATGGCTTTGACACCAGGCATCTGTCTCAGTGAGGCCCTTCTGTAGGGTGTCCACATCGTTAGGAGTTTCAGTTATGGCTCCTAGTTTACAGTCATCTGCGAACTTCATTAGCCAAAAACCTTCTGTGTTAGTCTGTACTTCAGAAAAGTAGATACCAAACAGGAGAGGACCGAGGACTGAACCCTGTGGTATTTCACCTGTCACTGGCCTGAAGTCGGATTTGGAGTCTGCTACTTTCACAGTGTGGGTTCTGTCAGTGAGCCAGTTGGCAAACCATCTTGTGACATAGGGATTTATACCTAGTTTAGTGAGTTTATCTATAATTCCAGACTGGGGGGATGGTGTCAAAAGCCTTGTCGAGATCTAGATAGGTTGTGCAAATCACCTTACACTTCTACGGCTTTGGTGACTGCTTCAAAGAAGTCAATCAGGTTTTGGAAACATGATCTACTTTTAACAAACCCGAACTGTGTGGGGTCCAGAGTTTGGAGATTACCAATGTCTTTGTTTATAAGTTCCATGATAATACGTTCCATGGCCTTGAAGACCAGGCTCATTAGGCTAATGGGGCGGTAGTTCCCTTTGCTTGGAAGGGTCTACATAGGTATTTTATTTTCCCAAAGCTAAATTCAGAGAATTCTACCTCCGATAGATAAGATGCTGGAGGTGTGATGGAAAAAAGAGAGAGGTAATTGGGATTATGTTTTTGGTGAATGTAACAAGTTAACATATTTTAAAAATTCCCTCCATAATAGAAATGTAAGGAAAGCAAATGGTTACAACTAAGGCAGTGATTCTTTTGAGCCAGGATATGGGATCTGAATTGCCAGAAGCAGTTAAGAACTTCCTAAGTTTAATGCTATGGACTATAAAAAAGCAATTAATAGAAAATGAAATTCAAGCTCTAAACTATTTGTAACCAAAGTACTAAATATTGCAAAGGAGATAAAATAAATGGAAGCGAGATCTTTAGAAACTCTAAGGAACAAATTACAAAGAAATACATGGAATTTGTGGGAACAATATATGCAGAATAGTGTTTGGGAGGAGTGATATTTAAGGGAAGGCATGAAATGAGCAATTTATGTATGCTGGAGTAAACAAAAATGGTTAAAATGCATACTGCATGAAAATAACAAGACAAAGATAGCGAGATTTGTTTTGTTTTCTATTACTGCATATACCCTTATGTCACTTTTTTAAAAGACTGTCATATTTAATAAAGATGTTAAAAAGGTACTTAAGAGCTTCCTCATATCTCGATATCTCAGCAGCTATCTTCATTTATGACTTATCACCATGACTCATCCTTCTCTTCTGTCACCCCAGCTATTTCTGCTAAGTCCTGTAAACCAACTAAGGAAGTTAAATAGACATATAACTGAAAAGCAAAGGCATTTTTTAACAAATCTGGATTTGATGTGAAGTCAATGGAGCTCAATTCAACTCAATAGTGTTTTATCACAAAGCTTTTTACAAAAAAGATAAAATTAAACAATACTAATGTTGTTGTTTGTGAATACTGCGGTGGTGGTGCTGCGGTAGCGTTGTCTCCTCACAGTTATACATTGCCCGTTCGATTCTCAGTTAGAGCGTCTACTGTGTGACGACATGCGTGAATGGGCGTTCCTTCGTTGAAGGTTGTGAGTTAGGCCCGGCAAGCAGGCACGTAAAACTCTACTGCCAATCATTATGGATCGAGTTCGCTGTGGCGACTAATCGAGCCGAAAGACACACACACTAATGTTGTTGTTTGTCTTTCGGCTTTTTCCCGGTAAGGGGTCGTCACAGCAGAACTCCGGTCTGCTAATGATTGGCAGTAGATTTTTTTACGAAACGCTGAGGTGCCAGCTCAACGCCCAACCTTCAACGAAGGCATGCCCATTTACGCACGCATGTCTTTCGAACGCTACCCAACCACGGGGAGGACATGCAGACTCCACACAGAAGGCACCCCTGTTAATCGATCGACGGAGACTCTTGCTGTGAGGTAACAATGCTACCTCACAGCAAGAGGTTCTCCCGTTCGATTCTCATACTAACATGAAATATAAATGTATTAAGGCAATAATAGCAACAACCCAAAAATCAAATAATAAATCATCATCATAGTTAAAATGAAAATCACCATCTCAAAACCCAATCTGAATGCAAATTTCATTACAGAACACAGCACATTATATCACAAACAAGTTGCTCACACAATAGTCCGATAGGAAGTAAAAATAAGGTGAAATTACAACAGGCAGCCGGTTTACTACGGTAAGGTAGAACCGGACCCCATCGAATGATGGGATCATCGACCCACGTCCGTGAAAACAACACTGTCAAAATACAACTCGACTTCGACCTCGGAATGGGCTTTAACATGGGTTGTGATAGGGGGGGTATTCAGGGTTCAATATTGTCACTGTTTAACCCCCAGACTTTGACTTGAAATCGACCTTACCATAGTAAACCTAGGCAGCCAAATGATATGTTTGAATCTTTGAACTACATTAACAATCAAACTGCACAAATAGCAAGCAAATGTTAAACAAAAGGAAGGAAAACAGATTAAGCAGAAACTAAACAAAAAAATGTATTTAGTCTCGGAGTGCCTTCTGTGAAGAGTTTGCATGTCCTCCCCTGCATCTTGCTGGGTTTTCTCTGGGTGCTCTGGTTTTCTTCTACTTCCCCAAAGACATGTAGTAGATGAACTGGCATTCTCCAACTTGCCCACAAGAAAGTGTATATGTGTCTTTGTGTCCGTATGTGCGTCTGTGTGCATTCCGCAACAGATATACAACCAGGTCCAAAAAAAGTTTTCTAGTCTTGGTTTCACTGGTTTCCAAGACTGATTCTGGCATTCACAAGATCCTGTAAATGGATAAAGTGAGTTATTGACAACTCTGAGTATCTATATTACCACTGAAGAATAGAAAAATACGTGTAAAAGGTGAATCAGGATCTTGAATAACAGACTGCCAGTTCAATTTTAAACAAACTATGGATAGATGCAAAGAAAACATCAGAATGGCACAGGGGAGTAAAGCCTCGACTACAACAGAGGCGACCAAGGTTCTATTAACTGTAGAGATGACTGATGGAGCAGCAGGGAAGGGTGGGAGATACCATTCCTAGGAAGAAGTGCAGTCTCAAGGGCTTTTCTCATGCAATGATCCCTGGTGAAGGACAGGGACATGAGAGGTAGCATAGCTCAAAGAGGCGATAGGTTAGGGGTACTGACTGAGCTGCTGCAGAGGCAATGTCAGTACGCCCCCCAGTGCATGCCTGCTCCCCTATCCACAATGAAGACTGCATGGGAGTTGGGAATGGAGGGCAATTTTGTAAACCAAAAAACTCTGGAGAAGCAGTGACTAGCACAATCATTCAGGATGCCATTAGGCTCCACGCCAGCCTCATCTACACACTGGTGAAGACTGGGGATTAAAAGGGAAGAGCAGGCAGACCTGATGATGGATGGGGGTACTGAGATAGCTGGGAAAGTTGAATTAGGGGAGCAAGAAAAAAGACATAACTGTACATAGACACAGGAACAAGACCACACCAGGAACAACTGTAAAAAAAAAAAAAAAAAAAAAAAAAAAAAAAACTCAATAAAGATATAAACGAGGAAACAACAATTACTACTTTTCAACAAAGTAAACTTCTAACACAAGCACCACACTTGACACTGTTAGTATAAAGCTTGCCCATCCATACGAACTACTTCCAACTGTGAACCATCTCCTTAGTTTGTAGACTCAATCCTCAAATTACAATACATAATAAAGTCAGTCTCTTAAGCATATTTAATCCCCATCAATACACAAAACTCAAAATAAAACCACACACAAAAAATAACACATTACATCACTCTGATACCAACCCCTAACCAGTTTACAAAAAAACAATATTCATTACTTTTGTTGATCAGGGTGGTCCAAATGGGCTGTGGTAGTCCCTTTTCAGCAGAGGCCCAGGGGAAAAAAGCTCCAGTTACAAAATAGGTAGTTTTATACAACAGAAATAAAATGTAAAGCTTAATGGAGATAAAATAACTTAAAGACAGCAATATCAGAGGGAATATGCAATAAGTAAAACATAGTCAACAAATATTAATATGTGACAAATTAGCAGTGATGTTTAAAATTTCAAAATTACAATTTTACATCTATGGGTAGGAGAAATAACAGAGAGAAGGTGTGGGAGATATGAGCAGAAAGCAGAGGAAATGTGAGTATGTATGTATATTTGTTAGGTGATACAGAGAAACAAGTAGTAGTAAGATAAATACAGAAGACAGTGAGTATGAAGTATAATTGTGTTAGTAGGAAGAACTTGCCAGGGGGGAAGTGGAGAAAGTAGAAGTGGCAGTAAGGGCAATGGGACAGAAGAGGGTAGGAAATTTACCTTGAGAATTTGCTTTGCTGAAATATATAGGAGGATAATGTAGGTGTGCAAGGGCCAAAGTAGACTAGCCTTGGGAGAAGCAAGGGCAGAGCCAAGTGTTTTTAATTTAAGCAAGTTTATGAATCTGGATGGGTAGGTTTGTTATTTGATGGTGGTAAAGATAGAATTACAGATTTTAGAGACATAATTTAAGTAAACATCAGACCAGCAGAGTTGTGGATTTTAATTATGGGTAACAGGGACTTGTCCTTCGAATGTAGCAATCATGCAGAGTTGTAAGGTTCCAGTAAGGCTTAGAATGAGGGACAGTTTTGAGGTTTGCAGATTTTATGAATAGACAGGCTAACTACAAATTACACACTATCTCCCTAAGTGTTTTATGGATATGCATTGGTGGGATTTAGCAGACTGGTTAATGGCGAATTTAGCTATCTTGTTACAACATTGTTCAATATTTGTTAGTAGAGATTGCTGAAGCTTGGTGTAGATGGGGGATAGCGTACAGTAGTGAAGGTATGAGATACACAGGGGCTATTGCTTTTTTTTTTTGGAATTGCTAATTATGAAGTGTTTGCTACGATACAGAAGTCCATTTTTACTGTGTGTTTTCTTGACAGCTTACTGTATTTGAACACTAAATTTTAGGTGGTTATAATGGCACCAAGTAGCTTTGTGTGGGACACACATTTGATAGGAGTGTTTGATGAGGTGATAGGCAAGTTATTTTCTGTATAGGATGTAGATTTTGGTGTAAAAAGCAATAACTTTTTTTTAGTATTCAGCAGAAGGTGAGAATGGTTAATCCAGACCTATAGAAGAAAAAGTTTTTGGGCTTTCCATGAAGTTT
This sequence comes from Protopterus annectens, assembly GCF_019279795.1. Classification (NCBI taxonomy): domain Eukaryota; kingdom Metazoa; phylum Chordata; order Ceratodontiformes; family Protopteridae; genus Protopterus; species Protopterus annectens. The sequence goes on from NC_056737.1 coordinate 619,982,961, forward strand.
TTAGAGGGACTTGGCTATGGTTATCAGTGTAGCCTTCTAAGCATACTGAAATAACAGTTCTGTCATTAGTAGCAGTGTAGAGGTAACTAATAAAAATGTTTTTGTAAGGTAAGAGTATGGGGCCCAAGACTGAGCCTTGTGGCACTTTGACTGAGATGGACAATAATGGCAATTGTTCTGCCACTGTCTACCACTAGCTTTAAAAAGGCAGCTATGAAACCAAGAGAGGAAAGGTGTGTCAAAGCCTAGTTAGGGTACTGTATGAAGAAGAATCTAATGGGATAACAGTGTCAAATGCCATAGATGTTAAGTCAAGGAACAGACAGGAACCAAAGTTTCCAGTGTCTCTGTGAAGGTTAGTATGATGGGTGGTATTGCTGTGATGTTGCCCGACACCCTGCTGGGCAGAGAAGAGGGTGTTATCTATGAAGCATTTGAGAAGTTAGGACTGTATAATTTTTTCAAGGTTATTTGATAATGGAAAAAAAAGGCTATAGTGTGGTAATTAAAGAATTCAGTGGAGTCTCCTCTTTCGAGTAAGGGAATAATTAGTGGCTTTTTCCAGATAGGGCAGACAGCCATGATAATATATTCCAAGGGTTGGGTTTTGTCTTAAGAAACAGTTTTTGGTAGAGGGGGTGGGAACTTGGTTGATGTCAAAGCCAGTGACTTCAGTAAATAGTTCTAAGGCAGGGGTCTGCAACCTGTGGCTCTGTAGTCTCATGTGGCTCTTCCACCCCTCTGCAGTGGCTCCTTGTAGCTTTGAAAAATAATGGCCACTCTACCAAACACACACACACACACACACACACACACACACACACACACACACACACACACACACACACACACACACACACACACACAGCTCAACTGTGCAGATTTTTGCAGAATGTCCTGACTTTTGCCTTATATTTTTGGTCTATTTCTCATAAAATTGTGGCTTTCTGGGAAATCACTGAGGACTGAAGTCAGAAAAAATACACACATTTGAGTTTCAGACTTCATACCCTTCAGAAAATTCATGCTAATGCAAAATCTGTTATTCTATCACGTTTGTAAGAGCAATATTTAAAAAGTGTCTCTATATTTGGGCCTTTGTGCCCCACTACTTATGGCTTTGTCTAGATTTCTTGTTCTAAGAGGTCGAGAAATATCACACACACACACACACACACACACACACACACACACACACACACACACACACACACACATACACACACGAGAGAGAGATCGAGCAATCCCAACAAAGGAACAAAAATAGGGAAGAATTTTAAATATCGCTCTTATAAACTTAGTTCTTTTATATTTAGTATAATAACTATATATAAAACGTTATACGCTTTGTTATCTTCATTTTAGGGGTCAAATAGGTTTTGTGGCTTCCGATAAATTTTATTTGGTGGGAGAGGGGCCAAAATGGCTCTTTTGATAGTGAAGGTTGCAGACCCCTGTTCTAAGGGGATGGAGAGGGGGGTAGATGGATGAATGTATGAAGTGTGAGTTGACCTAGCTAGAAATATGTTTGGTATGGTTTATGGTAGTATGGGTTGGTTGGACGGGGCAGCATGGATTTCACCAATTGTTAATGGAGGACTAGAACTGCATGGGGGGGTGTTAGTTTATAGATATTGGATTACTATGTAGCATTTTTTTTACCAGATTCAGTGGATTTTTTGCAAAAGTTGGAGATCTCTCTGAAGTGTCTCTGCCTGACATCTGGAAATCTGCACTGGTCACACTAGTGCCCAAATAAGCTAAACCCACCTCAGTCACTCATTTCCAGACAATCTCTATTCTGCTTATTTGAGGTAAAATACTTGAGAAAATTATATGCAAGCATCTCACCACATACCTGTCAATAATACCTACTCTCACAAAAATAGCACAGATTTTGTGGAGAAGAAAGTACTTTGGATACCAACAGATGGCATACTGATCAATATGAACATAAGCACCCTAACAGGAGCCTTTATCAACCTCATCAAGGCATTTGACAACTCTGATCACAACATACTACTATCCCACTTTTTAGATAAAGGCATCACGCCACAAGGCAGCCAGTGGTTGAAAGACTTGCTTTTACACTGAATGATTGGTTTGTAAAGTCGACTCCTCCTCCCTCTTCTCTAAAACTACTGTGCTACTGAAGTGCCACACGACTCAGTTCTGATCCCCATCCTCTTTTCAATCTTTGTGAACACATATATCACATATAAATTCTACATTTATGCTAATATGATCCTCTACAGATGCAGCCCAAGACTCCCAAGATATCCAAAATCAACTACAAAATGATCTCCTCCAAAGAGCTCTTATTTGACCCCCCCAAAAAAGCAAACATTATCTTTGAACCCCATCAAAAACTATCAAAATGCTCCAAAACCCTCCTGATCAAGGAATAAAACAACCAAAGCAAACGCAATTTTTATACACTTTTGTGATGACTTCCTTTGGCTAAATGCCGAATAAGGAACGAATGCCGTCTCGGCGAAAAGTGAATCACTAACAAGATTCTGGGAGCATCCTGTTGTGTTTTGAACAGGACTTTTGGAATGAGGGGAAGGGGAGGGAAAGTGTAAAGAAACATCCCCTTCCATGAAAAAGCTAGGGCGTCCACCTTCCAAACCAGAGGACCTGGACTCAGACACAAAAAAGAGGAAGTTGTCTCTTCAGAGGGGAGACACAAAGATCTATTTGAGGAGTACCCCACTGGTGGACAAGGCACAGAAACATATCCCCGTGAAGCATCCATTTGTGGGATTGAGTTAAGGACCTGCTCGGAGTGTCTGCCACAATGTTTTGACCTGAGGGAATGTAAACTGCCTGAAGAGTCATTTGACACTGGATAGCAAAATCTCATAATAGGAGTGAAAACCAGCGAAGATAAGATCTTATCCCCCATTTGTTTACATACCACATCACTGTGGTATTGTCTGTAAATACCTTGTGAGGTCCTTGGGATAAAAGAGAATGAAAAGCCTGAAGCGTCAGCAGATGAGCTCCATCTCAGATACTGTTGTGATCTTCCTGTTGAAGAGGTGACCACAGTTTAGGGAGCCAAAAGCTGCTCCCCATACCACATCTGAAGCATCTGTGAACAGCTCCTGAGAGGCAAATGGGGGATGAAAAGGGAGTCCTAGACTTAGAGACAACTGCTGGATCCACCAGTGAAGTTCCTTCTTGACACAGGCTAGAAGAGGAATGACTTCAGAAACCACTGAAACTTTCTTATGTGGAGTTTGGCCAAAAGGAGCATAGGGATGGTGGATGCAATGAGCTCCAGAGCTCTCAGAAATTCCCTGGCTGTTATACAGGCCAGAGGAAGAAGAGTCTGAAAGAAGGAAATGATTGTTAAGGCCTTGGGAGGAGGCAGGGATGCCAGCATAGACACTGTCTGTATCCTGCACCCAAGAAAAACATGGTCTTGAGGAGTCAGAAAAGACTTTTTGAATTTTACTATGAACCCCAGGCTTTGCAGAAGAGAAATGGCAAAATGAAGATTTTGCAAAAGGATCTCTGGAGAGGATGCCTGAAATAGAAAGTCATCCAAGTAAGGCAATACTTGGATCCCCTGAATCATGCAACAAGCAATCATAGGAGTGAGGCATTTGGTGAACATCCTTGGGGCAGTAGGAAGGTCAAAGGGCAATGCAGAGAACTGAAAATGCCAGGAAGCAATAGAAAAACTTAAAAACTTCCAGAAAAGGGAATGATGAATTGGAATATGGACATAAGCATTCCTGAGATACAGACACACCATAAAGGCCTGAGGAAGCAGAAGGGGGAACAAAGTCTGAAGGGACAACATTCAAAAAGAGGGCGCCTTCAGAAAAGTGTTTAGATGAGAGCGGTTTAGAACTGGTCTCAAAGTACACTCTTTTCCTGGGCACTAGAAACCTCCTGAAATAAACCAAGCACCTCTTGAATAGTACCCAAGATCAAAATATCTAGAAGCACCTCTGAAAAGAATGATAGTTGTTCCTGAGGGGGCTGAGGCGCACTCACGAAAGGGGGAAGGAATTTCCAGACCATGAAATACTCCTGGTGAATTATGGACAGGACCCAGGAATTCTGAGTAATCTACAGCAAAGCAGGAAGAGAGAGAGAGGTAAAGGGAAAGAGGAAAGTGGCTGGGGAGAATAGGATAGATGGCACCTGGTTTATCTGGAAAAGGAGACTTCTGAGGCAGAAGTCTGAGTAGCCTTAGCAGGAGGGGCCAGCTTGCAACCCTTTTTACCCTTAAGAGGATGTTGAGATTGCCTGTGAACAAAGGCTGGTTTATTGGGGTAGTTTCTTGAAAATGTAGGCACAGAAGAAACAAAAACTTGTTTAAGTTCCTGTAAAGTCTTGCCCTTATCCTAAAGGGAATTAAGCACAGCAGCAGCAGCAACTTCACCAAACAAGTGTTTATTATCAAGAGAGGCATCATCAACTTAGCCTTAATATCATAAGGCAAAGGTTAAAGCTGAAGCCAAGAACACCTCCTCATTATTGAGGCAAAAGCAGCAGCCCTAGAAGGAGCATCTGCTACATCATCACTACAATGATGAGCCACCTGGGAGGAAATCTCTAGAAGGGAAAGGACAGAGGTTTTACCCTTAGATTTTGGAAGATCAGAAATAACCTGACAGGACTGGGATAGGACCGCCAACAAATATCATACCTGGACATATGGGCCCTAAAGCCAAGGTAGCAGAGGTATAAACCTTCTTGCCTAACCTTTCTACGGTTCCACTGTCTTTATCAGAGGACAGTAACTTGGGAGAAGGAAGAAATTGACCGGGTTTGTCAGAAGCCACAGACACCACTGAGGGGTCAGCAGAAGGACATTTGTACAAAGATTTACAGTCCTCAGGTACCCTATAGAATCTATCAGGTTTTTTGGGAGCGGGGGTCGGAGAGTCTGAAACCTTAGTAACATTAAAACATGCATCCAGCAAGGCAGCCAAAACAGGAGGAACAGCCGAAGGCCTAGGAGTATAAATCTCCATCATCCTGGAGATCATGTCCCCAAAAAGAAATCTCTTCAAAGAGAGTATCAGAACTGGTAGATTCCTCTTCTTCTGATCCATAATCCAAAGGAGAAGGAACCTGAGAAGAGTAAACAAGAGATTCCTCTTCCAAATCTGGCTCTTCCTCAGAGGAATCCTGGTCACAGGGTCTTTTTAGGGGTGTACAGGACCGAGGGGACCTGGAACAGAAACTCCCTGAGTAGGCTTTAATGCCATCAAAGCCATAAACGAGCCCTGACTGAAGGATTGCTATTTACTCTGTGAATCCTTAGGAACAGGAGTAATACGTTTAGTCTTTTGCTTTTTCTTCAAAAGGATGTCCCCCTTACAAAATTTCGAAGGCTCTGACCCAGTTCAGCATTCAATGATGGTAGTAGGGATGACTTCTCTTAATAAATTTTGGAGCAACACCTCTAGGCCCCTCGGAGATAATCAGCCATGGTCCTCCCTGAATGTCCGAAGTGGACATCTGCAATGCCTCCTTGGACGTGCTTAAGGTTGCATCCCCACTGACCTTCAACCCAATCGAGGCAGAAGAATCCAATGATAAAGCTCATTGAATCTGTGGGCATTCACTCACCTCGCAGGGACATCCGGCAGAGGATGAACAGCAGAAGATTCTGGCCTAGGTTTCTTGGCTAGCTTCTTCACTGATGGCTGTCCCTCGGAGCGAGAATTTCCTTCCATTGTGTCCTTCGCAAGAAGCTTAAGACGCTGGTTTTCAAGATAAAGCACCAGAGAAGGGAGTCTACTATGAAGGGGTTTATGTACAAAGGCCTGACAGATGGAACACAAGTACAGTCGTGTGAGACGCCAAGGCAAACCAGACACTGTTTGTGGCAGTCTTTATGAGGAATCTGTCTCCTTCACTGGCATTTACTCTTCTTAGATGACAAGAAACTCCACGAGCAACAATGAAAGATAAGTAAAAAAGAACCCCAAAGGGGCACTTATCTGCAAAAGATGAGTAAACCAGGAATGGAATGGGAATTCAGACTGATAATCAAGAGACGGTGTTCAGACTGGCAGCAAAGAAGTTCAGAGGATGGTACGTCCAAACATCACATTTATGCTCTACACTATGCGAGGAGCATACGTGTGACTTATGACATGCCTTAAAGCAACTTAAAGGCTTTGGTATACTGGCTGGATATCAGGTTGCCCTTGGCAGGGGATCCCTATTGTAATGAGTACTGCAACAGTGAAATGGAAGGACATCTAAACTCCACTGCAGAAACCACATTTTCTCTGTTGCCCCTATACTCTGGCAATCTCTTCCCTCAGACCTAAAGGAACTCTCTAGTCATTCTAACTTCAGATCTCTCTTCAAAGAATTCTTTAAACAAAGCAATTTCAAGTGCATTAATGTGGGCCACATTACCTACCTCAGCTTACAACCTCTATCACTCATTTTACTTCTCCTCTATCGCTACTGCACCTCCTTTGGGCAATGCACATTTTTATATATGTATACAGTTGTACAACTCTACAACTATAGAGAGATTATTATGCCCAAATTTTATTAACATGTTTCCTGTATGTAAGCATAATCTTTCAACCTGATGTAACTTTTGAATTGCTTCTCTGTACCTTGTTCTGTAACGTTGTTGTACCATCTAACCCAGACCAAGCTGATAAATGGTCATACTTGATCAGTGCCCTACCCTGGTAAACAAAAACAATCAAATAAATAAATAGCCAGAGAAAGACAAGAGGTATTGTGCATTACAAGACACTTTGAAGCTACTAGCAGCCTGGGAAAGTTCGGAGTTCCAAGTAGTCTTATCGCCTGCAACTTTAATCTTACAAGGTTATGGAAAACAAATGCACCCCTATCAGATCACCCAAGGCCATTATTTAAAATGTATAGGGCTTAAGTTCATATTAGTCAGTGATGCTGCCTCACAGTGCTTAGTTCTCAGCTAAGGAACCTTCTCGGCAGTCTGTATGTCCTCCCTGCATTCACAGGGGTTTTCAGTAGGTAATTAAACTTCCTCACACATCTCAAAAAGGTGCTCTAGGCAAACTGAAGATCCTCTAAACTGTTTGTAGATGTGCATGATGCATGTGTGTGCATACCTCTCAACTTCTCAGTGAAAGAAATCTGGATAAATCTGGATAAAGCTAGAAAGAATGGAGGGACAAAGGCCCAAAAATAGGGATACAATTTAAACATTGCTCCTATAAACTTAGAAAGTTGCTAGAATAACAGGTTTTGCATAATTATGCAATTTCATAAGGATATAAAGTCTGAAACTCAAATGTCTGTCATTATTTATTATTTAGTGACTTCAATCTTCAGTGATTTGCCAGAAAACCACACATTTTATGAGGACTAGACCAAAAATATGTTGCAAAAATGTGGACATTCTGCGAAAATCTGCACAGTTGAGAGGTATGTGTGTGCATGCTTTGTGTATCACAAGACAGACTGGTACTATACATGGAATCAGTTTCTCTGCCTTGAGCCCGTAGAGTGCTGGGAAAGACTCTTACTCCCTCGCCATCTGTGAAACAGATAAATCAAGTAATCAAGGAACGAATGAATGAAAGGAATTTACTTCTAATTATAAACCCATATTTTGCCATGCAATTAACAAAGAATAAATGAATAGCAAGATATTTAGTTCCATTCTTAGAATATACTGATACTACAAGCTTAACAGATGCATGCTAGTAGGAACAAACCTATACTTTGTCAAACCAGGTATCTCAGTAAAATGGCAAACAGGCATCTAGGCATCTACAACACCATAATGTAGAGTTTCTGTATCATGTAAAAGTCAGTCTTAAGACATGCAAAGACCAAAAAACCCTCCTTACCATTTGCCCTCAATCTTTTCTCTTTGAACACCTTCCCTTATTTACCAGCTTGCTTTACACTTACAGATTTCCTTCTCACTGTCTGGATTTACCTCTCAACATGTATGTGGCTGTCCAGTTTGTATCCCAAATGGGAAGTGTTCTGTGCAGAGTCTACAGGTCTTGTCTCTGCATAAGCTATCATTCCCAACCACATCCAAAAGGCATGTTAAGTAGGTTAGCTGGCATTTCATGAGTAGGCATTTCGTACACTGGGCTACTGTGCCACTCAGGAACTTTTGTCCAATGCCCATTGCTTGCTAAAATGGGCGCAGATTGCCAACAATTCTATATTGGGGAGAGACAGAATTAAAGATGGATGGAGATCAAGGGAGCCCGCAGGATTTTTTGCAGGGGGGTGCAAACCCAGAGCCCCACCCACATAGCTCACCCCGCCCCCTGTCAACACAGCCCCGCCCAAGTCCACCCACCCCAAGCCCCGCCCACACAGCCATTCCAGTGTCCCATTACTTGGCTATTTCTCCCCATTTACTGTAGACACTGTTCAAATCTGTGTGCATACTGTTTTATGCTTTAGTTCTACAATGATTACAGGCAGTTGGATTTAATTTACAACTTTTATTTCAAACATTATAGCCCAAACACTGAGACATTTACTAAACCTAAACAAAGCAATAGTCTTACAATGAAAACAGACTTGGCATTAAAGCTTCTCTACTTTTGAAACTCACATTCAATGAAACAGCATTGAAACCCACATTCAAAGAAAATGCATCTGGCCAGTGGCAGGTTATTTACCTTGAACTGTTTTCAAGCAATAGGCTCCTTGCATACCGTTAGGGCCATGCAAAAGTTATTAGATTTACCTGATTGAATTATATCCCTTGTATTATACAGCAGCACTTGTTTGAGTGACTCTGCTGAAGTAAAAGTAATCTGAATAATTCCACATTAAAGATATCTGAAACTAATGAAGATGTTGTTGCTGTATATTTCAGTGTTTCATTTACAAATTCAGTGCCTGTTGCCATCAAAGAATAAATTGCCTATGTTAAATTAAAAAAATGGTAAGCTGGTATATTGCAATAGAAAATGGATGACAAGCTGAAAAACAGGTTCATAGTTATTAGGCATCTCATCCAAAGGAGGGCATCCTGAGGACTGCAGCATACAAATGTATATGCTGTAGGAATAGAACCTCAAGCCTTTACATTAAGATGCAAGTATTCTACTTGTGGTGCTACTAACATAGCTTTAAAACGTTATACCACAATAGAGATACCATTTGCTAAACAAAACAGTTGCACATTGTAAATAGACTTGGCATGAGCAGCAGTGGACTTAGCTTCCTTAAAACTCACAGTTCCTTGAAAATGCACTTGAAAATTCCACCTGTTAACTCTAACTTGGGCATTTCACTTTCTCACAAACATACCACACCCTCAAGGCCTCAACCTTAGTGCAAGAAATCTGGACAAAGCCTAAAATAGGGACAGATTATAAATATGGCTCTCAGAAACTTAGAAAATTACAAGAGTAACAGGATTTGTGTTGGTATGCATTTTTCTAAATGACATCTAAAACTGAAATGTCTCATTTAGCAACTTCAATCCTTTTTAGGAGGAATATGGGGCAAAAATCTGGACAGCTGAGGGGTATGCTACCTCCCTCTAATACACACACCAAATAATTCTGGTCAGACAAATTAGTTCTGGGAAGGTTGCACTGAACGGCACCGTGCTTGAGCTGAAGTGGGTGAAATCCTGGTAGCCAGTGATAACTGATCTCAGCATTGTGCAGCATTAAAGCATTTTTAGCAGAGCATTGTTTCATCACTACCTATTGTGTTTGCACATAAGCTGTAGTTATTTTAAACATTTGCCTTTTTTGATTACTACAGAGGACATTTACCCACCAGAGCTATTGTGTTTTGACTTCAGTGTGGAGCTAGTTGTTGCAGGGCTTGGCTTTTAAATAAGGTAGCAATGCTCATTTACCATATACCATTAAAGCCACCCTGACCCAACTACAACTGTACTAACACACAGACACTGCTATAAGACACTGGTCTGCAATAAAATGTAATGAGCTTCTGAAAATACTGTAATCCTGTCCTTTTATTACAATGAATATAAAATACTTCAAAATAAGGTAAAAAATTAGACTGACAAAACTACTTTTCCACACTTCAAAATAATAAAATCAAACCCTCAGAAATTTTGGAAAGGTATCTCTACTCTACTTAACCCCAGCAAACCAGATACCCCTACCCCAGACCCAAACGCTCCTGACCAAGACTTGGCTACCCAATTTAACTCTTTTCATTGAATCCATTTCCAAATTAACGCCATCTTTCTCTAAGACCACTACACTGCTACTACTTCCTCATTCCCATCTACTAACTCCCATCCCTCCACTCCTCCTACTACTTCATCAGCTTCATCTGCCCCTAATTCTCCCTCTTCACACTCATTTTTCTCATTTAAACCTATACCCAACTTCTACTATAAAGAAATTCCTTATGAAACTGAAGCCATGCACCAATGCTCCTGATAACATCCCTTCTTACTTTCTTGGCAAAGCTGCTGAAGCAATCGCTACCCTATTAGCATTTTAATCAACTGCTCTATCCAAGAATGTATAGTACCCCAAGTCTGAAAAGGGCCTTTATCATACCTCTACATAAAAGGTGGCAACAACAACAATGTTACTAATTTCCGCCCATCGCTATTCTGTCCCCCATCTCTAAACTCCTAGAAAAGTGTATCCAACTACAACTCCTTCCACATCTCTTAGATAATCACCTACTAACTCCCACACATGGAGTCAGACAACATCATAGCATTATGACCGCCTCCTCTCCTTCCTTGAAACTGTAAATAAAGCCCGCGACTCTGGCCAAATTGTTTCTACCCTACTACTCGACCTCTCTAAGGCCTTTGACACACTCTCACAGCCTGCTACTAACTAAACTTTACCCATCTCCCTCCTCCTTGGAACTGGTTCTCCAGCTACTTATCTAACAGATCTCAAGCAGTCAAATGGAAAAGGCCACCTCCTCATTTCTAAATACTCCTACTGGGGTACCCCAGGGCTCTATACTGAGTCCCCTTCTCTTAAATATATTTATAAATGATTTCAACTCTATCCCATTCTCAGACATCATCCAATATGCCGATGATTCTGCTATTATCTGCTGCCACCTCTATCCCTCACTCCTAAAACTGACTCAAGATGCTTTTACAACAACTGAGCAATGGATGAAAAGGAATCACCTAGCACTCAATGCCTCTAAAACCAAATTAATGTTATTCATCCCTCTAAGGCAACTTCTTTCAATATAAACACATTCCACATCTCTAGACAAAATAATCTACCCCTGAACTGGTGTCAGAGACCAAGTTACTTGGGGTCCAAATTGATACCAGCTCAAATTCAACTCCCACCTACAGTTAAATATCAAGAAAACCCGGTATGCTTTACCGACAAAATCATTACCTTACACCTGCTACCAAAATCACCCTCTACCTCATTTCTTATCCTCTCCTTCTCTATGGAGCTCCACTCCTAACTAATCTACAGACCTCCAACACAACTTTCCTCTTGCTACAACAAAATTGCCAAGTTCGCTACCAACCACAAGTCCTCCACCCACCACTGTTCCTCTCTCCAAAACTAAAATGGCTAGAGCTACCCAGTTCTCACATATACTCAACTAAATCTTGCACATAAGCTCATTTTCAACCCTCCCTTTGTCCCTCCCTTTCATCAGCCTTTAAAATGCACCTTCCTGCAAGAGTATCAAGATCCAACAATCAAAATCTATTAGAAGTATATAAACCAACTAGTCCCCAGGCAATTTCAGTGCTTTTGTGCTAAATTTCCCTTTAGTCTGTATTACCTATTAATTTCATCACTAGATTGTACTCGCCTAGTTGTATTATTTTCAAATTGTTATTTCTTGTATGATTAACTTCTGTGTAATTGTATAATTTGTATATCTATTAATAACCTTAGTTTTGGAGCTTTTCTCCCAGGACTCCATTGAAAACGGGTTCATTTGGCCCAATGGACTATCCTGGCAAACCAACTGCAAATAAAATAAATAAAACTGTCATATGCATTTCAATACCCAAGGCTTATACATTATCTAGTCATGTAAATATTCTCTGCATGGCAACAACGAAAAGGCTTTCAATGCTGGTAATTCTTTAACAATATACTTACTAAAGCTTACTTGCATCTTACAATCTCCGACAAGCTTACCTGATGTTCATTAAACCATGGCTACTTAAACAGAGCAACAGGGCACTGTGACAGCATACAGTTCCAGAATAAGAAGCATAAATCAACAGTACACAAATCTGATAGAAAACCAGAACATTTTGCAAAATCAAGGACAGATGAAAAGCCACGGTCGTATTTGTGATCTACTTTGGATGGGGGAATACTCTGCACATTTACACTGCATAACTGCTTCTTGCCTTCCATGGACACATCCAGAGCCACTACAATGGGGAGAGTGGGGTGCAATAAGTATGTCACAATTTGAAATGTCTCTGGCTGACAGTGATGGCTCTGACACTCATGCCTCTCAACTTCCGAGCAAGAAATCTGGACAAAGCCATACATAGAACTAGAAGTGTGACAAGCCTAAAAATAAGGCCAATTTTTAAATATTGCTCTTATAACTTAAATAGAACAGGTAGATCTTGCATTAGTACAAGTTTTCTGAAGGGTATGAAATCTGAAACTCAAATGTCTGCCATTATTTTCTAACTTCAATCTTTAATGACTTGCCACTAATTTGCCAGAAAAACACAATTTTATGAAAAATGGACCAAAATGTGATGCAAAAAATACCTGTCAAAAAAGGGACACCTTTTTAATATTAACAGTTAACTTGAAGCAGCTAACAAAATAAGAGCATCCACATGCATTTCTGAAATAGAGGTAATCTATAAGTGATCATTACAGTTATATATAATTGTAAACCCTCCACATTTTCTTCCAAAATTGCCATTTTGGAGGAGGGATTATTAGGGGAGAGCAACATTTTGAGCCAGAATTGGGGACAATTGAGATGTTTGGATATTCCTAATCTACAAAGTGATTTGCACGGACCTCTCAACCTCTTAATGCAGGAAATCTGAACAAGGCCAAATATATTGGGGAACATACAAACACTACTAAAAATTGCTCTTGTATAAACGTAAAGACAGTCTTGCATTAGCATGCATTTTTCTGAAGGTTATGACATCTGAAACTCAATGTCTGTCATTTAATGGCTTCATTCCTAAATAATTTGCTAGAAAATCACAAATTTGGGAACAAACCAAAATAAGCAGCAAATATCTATTCATTCTGCAAAGATATGGACAACTGAGAGGTATAGTTCAACCGGGCTGTCTGAGCTTGCTACCCCCTCACAAAATCATGGTCAAATGGAGCCTCCCCTGCAGCCATTCCAATGTCCCATTTATCATAAACACTAATGTGCATACTGCTTTACTTCTGATGATTTAGGATTTCATTTGAAAGTTTTATTTTGCATTTTACAGCACAAACCCTAATACATATCTGTTAAAGCAATGCAGTCTCACAATGAAAATAGACCAACATTAAAACTTCTCTGCTCTTGAAACTCGCATGCATTGAAACAGCACTGAAACCCACTTTACATTTTGCCAATGGCAAATATTAACTCTGGGCTGTCTACAAAATCATAGGCCCTCGAACATAACATACACATGCTCTTCGATACACCTGCCTGACTGTATTACATTATATTCCTTGTACAATACAGTACAGTTGTTAGAGGGCATTTTAAATTTATTGTTTTGAACATTTTTCCAGTAAACAATGAAACAAAAGCATCCACTAATGACAAAACTGCCCAATTCAGAACATTTCCATCATAAAAGTCTACTCAAGTCCACCAGTATCAGTAAAAAAATATACACAATCTCTGAAGTAGTAAACTCCACATTGAAAAAATTTGTAACTAATAAAGAGGTTGAAAGTGCCTGTTACTCTTGAAGAATAAATTGCTTTTGTTGCATGCAATAAAAAAATGAAAAGCTAGTAATACCGCAATAGGGAATGGATAGCAAACTGTTAACAGGTTCATAGTTACTAGGTATCTTTGCCACAAAGACTGCAGCATCCACCCCCTTTACAACACAATACAGAATCAGCAATGGATTTACCTACTGTGGGAGTAGAACCCACAGCTTTCAGCATCTAAAGCAAGTACATTATCTGTTGTGCTATTAATGCGAGCAGACTAAACACAAGCAGCACTAAACATTTGCTCCCCTGCAGCTCTCAGCTCCTTGTAAAATCTACTCCGACACCCAGCTGTATCTCTGAACTTTTAAGCACAAGAAATCTGGAAAAAGCCAAAATTTATTGGGGGACAAAGGCCAAAACCAGGGACACATTTTAAACATTGCTTGTATAATGTTTGAAAGTTGCTAGAATAAAATGCTGCTACCACCATACATTTCACTGCCACGCCTTGAACCCAGGGGACCCTGCAAAACAGTCAGAGCAACATACCACTACGCCAAATAAACTGTTTTGTGAAAGAGGAAGACTGAAACTTAAATAGCTACCATTTAGTGAATTCAGTTCTCACCATAGCACAGCTGTCAGCCTCTTAGCACAAAAGACCTGAACAAAGCCAATAATGGGCGACTACTACAACCACCAAACATTCAGTGAATTCAGTTCTCACCATAGCTCTCAACCTCTTAGCAAATAACACCCGGACAAAGCCAGTAATGGGAGAATATAGCCCCCAAACATATTCAGTGAAATCAGTTCTTACCATAGCTCTCAACATTAGCAAAAAAACCTGGATGAAGCCAATAAATACCTGAACAAAGCCAATACTGGGTGAATACAGCCCTCAAACATATTCAGTGAATTCAGTTCTTACCATAACTCTCAACCCTAGCACAAAACCTGGACGAAGCCAATAATGGGGGGGGGGGATACAGTCCCAAACACAGGGATACATTTCAAATATCCATCTTGTACACTTAGAAAATTGCTAGAATAAAAGCTTTTGTTAACATACACTTTCTGAAGAATATGAAGTCTGACAAGTGTGTCCATTTTTTTTTTAACTTTTGTTAACCAGGAAAGTCTGACTTTGAAAAAAAAAAAAAAAAAGCTAAGTTTTAGCAGAGGCCCAGGGAGAAACACTCCAGACAGCCAAGAATAAAACCAGAGAACATGTAGCTGTCAGGCAACAAGGACACAAATGCAGAAACCACAGATTTTATGAGGAACAGAAAAAGTATGAGGGAAAATCCTGCAACATTTTCACAAATGGTGGTGGGTAGGGAATTCAGGCTCTTGCCACTTGGGCCCAAGGTACAGGGTTCAAGCCTTATTCACTACCCACCACCATGTACACCTGGGGCATTTTACACACAGACACACACACACACACACACACACACACACACACACACACACACACACACACACACACACACTGCCGCTTGCACACACTACCTGAAAGTGCCCCATCTTCCTTCTGTTCGTTTCAGCTGCCGCTTGCTAAGTGTCCGGTCCCGCTTCCGTTTCACACACCTAAGTGTCAGGTCCCGCTCCCATCTTCTCTCGTCAGGTCCCGGCCGCTCCCATCTTCTCTCTTTCTGAGTGCTGCAGCTTGCTAGTTCCCGCTCACAAACCTTAAACTGACAACGATGATGTCAGCACACCTGCGACTGGACTCCTTCTTAAACTGACAATGATGATGTCAGCACGCCTGCGACTGGACTCCTTCTTAAAGGAGAATGTGCATAAAAAAAAAAAAAAAAAAAAAAACTTTTTTTTTTTAATTATCTAGCCGCAGCCGATTCCAGGGGGGTGCAAGTGCACCCCCTTGCACCTGCCTGCGGGCGCCCTTGATGGAGATATGGTCAATCTGGAGGCAACACTCATTCCAAGTGCCTTGTCTTATATTTGATCATGTTCTCTCCATTCAGTGTTAGCTGAACTGTCAAATGTCAACTAACATTTTCAGTCTTCTCATGCTCTATAAAATAAACTTAAATTCATCTCTCCCATTACTCCATGTATCTCAGTACAACATACATTCCCATTTCATCCAAAACTGTGCCATTTTGCATGGAGTCTTCTACTCCTTCTCCCATGCCGTCTCAAACTGAAAATCCTTCATGGCAAAGATATTATTGTGTGAATTTATAAATCTCAGTGACACACTGTAAAATGTTCAGCAACCCTCTTAATGTTGCATAGCCACCTAACCGGTTTCCTGCTATTTTTTTTTTCTATAGCCATGTGGTATAGGACAGCAAGGCAAAAAGTAAATGCTAACCTAGCTGAGCAATAAGCTTCGGGATATCTTGCTGCAGGTCCCAAGCAAACAAGACAGCTTAAAAATGTTCCGAAATGTGCCCAACTGATGTTTTCTTCTAAGATCTTGTGTCTGAGACATACTTTACATAAACCACTTTTAGCCTCAAAGATGCAGCACCATAGAATGCCTATAAAAGCTTTAATGGAAAAAAGCCAAGTGTTTCTCTGGAGATGGTCAATGTGATAGTATGAAGCAAACATTCAATACTGAACGGGTAAACTCACTGGGCAACAGTCCAAACTTCTGTTTCAAATATAGGTCTCATTGTGGAAATCCCTTTTAAAAGAAGTTAAAATTACCACTTACAAGCTCACTTTACATTGCTTTTGTAATAAATAAAAGTAAAATATAAAAAAATGCTAAGCAATTTAACTAAAGTTAGTCGTAAAGCGTTGTATGCCTGTACCAACATTCAAATATGTCACAATGCATGAATGGTTAAAGTGAACAAATACTGAACTGTCTGAAAGAATGCAAAAACTTGACAAAAATAAAGCAATATATTTACATGCCAATATTTATATCAGTAAATTCTTTTTTCAACACATTTATAATGGTGAATTTTGTTAATCTGACCATTACCAAAAGAAATAAGCAAACAAGTTTAATATTACTATTAGAACAAAACAGCTTTACAGTACACCAGATTAGTACACTACCATCAAAATGCATTTACACATTCAGTCAATATCACCTTAGCAATATCAGAAGCTCATATTATGTATAATTAATCTGCATCGATTCTGCATTAATATCACAAACTCACACAAGGCACAATGATAGGCGAGACACAGGAGCATAGCTCTCAACAGTCCAATTTAGCCAAAATGCCCAGATTTAAATTGCAAAAGTCAGCACACTGTTTCAGTCTGGATGCTACTAGTTCCAAACTCCGATTCTACCTATAAGCTGAGACAGCAGAAGCACAGCCACAATAATCATTTGAGCAAAGTTGGCTTCTTTTTCCTTATTAGGAACCTCCTCCACTTCAGTTCCTCCTCTTTTGACTATTTATCATTTTTTTATCATAGCGACTTAGTCTCTAGAGTCCTGCACTTAGCATTTTTGGATCGTCTGTTACTTTGAGTCAAAACACTGTCGTAGGCTTAATTTCACTCAAGTCATGGACAAGGGTCATTGAACGAACAGTAAATAAAAGTCATGTAAGAATCAGAGGGCAAGCTGTACTACTCTAGGTTGAAAATCTAGCGTGTGCCTGTGTTTGTGTGTGTGTACGCATGTATGCACGTACATGTCTAACCATACTCCGTCCATGTGGGCTATGATGACTGCTGCAACAAAATAATTTAGAAATCAGTTTTGTTTTTACATGAGGAGGATTAGCTAGAAGATGATTTAGCAATACTCCATCCTAAAAATGGTTATGTTGGAAAGCATTAAAACTGATAAATCCACTTTGACTGTAGTAATTTCTATAGCTTTACAGAGAATCTTGTCCTCTTTCTAAAAATGGACAATGTCCATCCACCCCCCTTTTTTCCCCAATTTTTACACATGCAGTTAGTGTGCCACTTTAACAGCGACAATCATCTAGAGCTAAGGTTCACACCGCTGGGTAGCTAGCTCTGCCACTGTTGTTCTTCCATATCACACACTTGTGCACACTCACGCTTATGGCCAATTTAGAGTGTCCAATCCACCTCCTGCATGCCTTTGGAATGTTGGAGGAAACTGCACCCAGAGGAAACCCATGCAAACACAGGGAGAACAAGCAGACTCCACACAGAGACCACCCCAACCAAGAATCGAACTGCAGAATCTCTTGCTGCGAGGCATCAATGTAATGTCTAAACCAGAAATGCTAATTGTTGGTGCAGTTGCATCAACTTTGCATCCAAAGAGAAAATAATCTTGTTAATCATTAAGTTAACA
This sequence comes from Protopterus annectens, assembly GCF_019279795.1. Lineage (NCBI taxonomy): Eukaryota > Metazoa > Chordata > Ceratodontiformes > Protopteridae > Protopterus > Protopterus annectens. The sequence continues at coordinate 620,001,093 of NC_056737.1, forward strand.
AATATATATATATATATATATATATATATATTATAGCTACACTTCAAAACATCTAAAACCAATAACATCTAAAATCAAAACATCGAGGCCATAACATCTAAAACTCATAACATCGAATTTCATAACATCTAAAATGTATAATATTTAATAGTGTATCAAACATGTAAATGTTATAGTTTAATCTGTTAATCTTGTTGTATCACTATGAGATGATGTAGTTTTTATTTATATAATTATTTATGTAGTGTTTTTATAGACATTATCTGTACATTCTTTATGGTGATAGTGATACAGTGGGGTTAGGAAATTAACTTTTTCCCACTGTAGTGTGATCTCGGAGTTGGTATATTTAATTTACGGGTATATTTAATTTACAGGGGGGTGGGGGGCAGAGCCCCCCCCCACATGGGGGCCTGCCCCCTGCAGAAATGTAGTAAAAAGCATGTCTGTTAGTTTGGTGTCATTAATGATGCACACTGTAGATGTTATGAAATTCAATGTTTTGGGTTTTAGATTTCATGAATTTATGAATTCGATGTTATGATTTTAGATGTTTTAAAGGGGAACTATATATATATATATATATATATATATATATATATATATATATATATACATACACACATACACACACACACACACACACACACACACACACACACACACACACACACACACACACACACACACACACACTTCTTAGAAGACAGTACCATGCTTCTCAACATATGGGCTTCAAAATGTTGGTTGGTTAGTTAATTAATTACCGGGTAGACTCACTCTCAGCCCAGGGTCAAAAACTCAACAGACATTCAAAACAGACAAGAGTACAATAACACAAATGACAGTGAAACAGTACAATGATAGAGCAGTGCTTTGGATGCATAGCAAGTCAAATAAATTAATTTCCAAAACGTACATTTGAGAAATTAGAGTAGAATAAATTAGAGATGTGAAAAGGATAAAATGATCTTAGCGGCCAACTTAAAGTAGAAAAGAGTTAAAGCAGACTCAAATGAAGAAAACATTTTAAATGGGTCATGCCTGGAATCTATTAACAGTAGTGTTTTGTTTACAGATTCAGTTTATTGCTTTAGTAATGCAAGCACCTGTAAATACCTGCACTGGCCATCTGTTGAGAGATGTGTGAGTTCGGGGGGGGGGGGGGTTCAAGAACACTTTGTGTCAAAGTAAAAATCATTTATAAGACCACAATTAAATTATCATTGATAAGACCTGTGGAGGGGATAGTACATGTGTCCACAGGCAAGTTAAGTGTATTGCTGATGGTTATTAATCAGTCAGTTTCTTCACACTGCAACATCAAAAATATACAAAGAAGCCAACATCATTACTATAGAGATATAAAGGCCCTGACTACTATCCAGGTGACTGGGTTTGATTAGCAACTTGCCTGCTGGAGATAGCTTAGTGGAGTAAAAGAATGATGTGGCTTTGCAGTGGAGGGGAGCACAAGTCTGGAATTTGTGTTCTTGTGGCTGAACCCATGACACAGACTGGAGAACTCACAAGAGAAATGACTCAACTCAAACAGTGATATGGAAGGACATCTGCAGTAGCCTTAGCTATATGGAGTGATATCCCAACAAGGATATAACAGCCAAACAGCTTCCAAAGCTTCAGGGCACCTTCCATGCTCTCAAACTGTCAAGCAGCTCAAGCTGAGCTAACTAAAAGACAATTTTGGGTGCAAAGCCCTTCAGAGCTTTCCTGTCATCAGAAAAAGGGAGCCCTGAAAGGACAATGCAACCATGCACCTTTTGTGAACAACAAAAACGAAATGCCCACACCCCGGCATTAAAAACACACCAAAAACAAGGAGTAAGGAGGAAACAGATACTACAGCAGTGATCATTCAAACATCTGCTGTTATGATAAGCTGAACTTGCACATCTGTACTATGCTCATCATACTGATCACTGCTGCAGTAGCCTTAGCTATATGGGTAAGATGACCTTAGCTAATTATATTTGGGAGGTGGAAGGAGAAGATTGCAGGAGCCCATGAAGAATGGTCCTAGCAAAGCTTGATCTGGGCCAACAGAAGGAATCAAGCTTATAGTGATTTGTACAAGCATGTTCAGCACTTCTAGAATCCAACCATTTCCAAAAAGCCACAGAAGAAGCAAAGACCCTGAGAGAGTAGGCCTTGACCCTGCCTGGAATAGTTTTGTTATGGCGAGTATATCAAAAGGTAATAGCCTTAGACAACAATCTGGAAATAGTCTGTTTTGACAAAGTTATCCCTTCTGCTTACCTTCACAAACAAAGAACAACTGATCCAAAGATCTGAAAGATTTAGTTTTGTCAAGATAGACCTGGAGTTGTCTATGGACATTCAAGGTATAGAGTACCCCTTCTCCCAGATTTTTAGCTTCAGGAAGAAAATGGGAACCTGGATAGTTTGGCTTAAAGTAAGCTCAGATGTCATTTTTGGCATTAATGGATTAATTCTCAAAACCTTATCCCTGTGGAAAAAGATATAGGGTTGACTCACCACTTATAGCGAGGATATCCTTCTTGTAGAAGTCAGAGCAATCAATAATACTGTTTTCAGTGTTAACAATCTCAGGTCAGTCAGATTAGGTGGTTCAAAAAGAGCAGGTTTTACTGTCTCTACCACAAATTTATGATAACAAGGAGGAGCCAACAGTTTTCTTGGACACCTCTTATGTAGAGCCCTATTAAGAACATTTGGACATGAGTGTTCATCAAAAGAGGAGGATCCACTAGCAGACATTTTTGGAACCCATTGCCATTTCTTTCTAAATGACTGCTTACCTGAATTTTGTTGAGACTGTTTATTCTGTTTTTTGCCAAAACTGGATGAGGAGAGAAAAAACCTTTGGACGAGGAGAGCAGAAAAATGTTAAGATTCCCTGGATCAGCCTGCTCCTTTCATCACACTTTTTGATCACCTCTGCAGAAGATGGGCCAAACACAAACCCTAGCCAGGGGTGAATTTAAAATCTAATTTTTATCATCATCTAGCAGGTTCTGAGTATGCAGCCATGCAATCCTCCTCAAAATACCAGTGTCAATTACTCTGGAAGTATCAACACAGTCATACACTGCAAACAATAAGTAGTGCCCTGACCAATAGGAGAAAGTATGCCTGTGCAATAGAAGAAACTAAGTGATTTAAAGCAAGTTTTCCTCACAAGGAAAACATTTAGATAAAACATTCCTCATACTGTAATAATTTGTCAGAACAAATGTTAACATATGAGCCTGACAATTCAAAACTCTGAAAATCAAAGCTGCAGAAGTATACACTTTTCCCCTGTACTTATAAATAATTTTTCCATCCTTATCAAAAAAAAGTAAGCTTGGAATTAAACAAAACAAAATTCAGGAATCCCAAAGAACCACCACCACCAAATGAAAGTCATATTCCAGCGAATATATCACAGCAGGAACCACATGAAATCAGAAATTGAGTTTAATGAAAATTAGGTTAACCACCAAATTAAAACTAAAACCAACACTTTTGTCCCTCACTCTTTAGAATGGGACTCCATCAGAACTAAAGATTTTACACCTTTTCTCGATTTACATTTCATTTGTATCACATGATGCATAAAATAGTATTTTGTTGGCCAGCTAATTAAGTCTTTCTACAAAATTTCACACAAAATAAAGACAATGATAGCAAAGAAAATATACAATAAATACAATATATACCAATATTTTTTAAAACACTCGAGAGTCCTTAAATTTTTTAAATAAAAATTAAGAATCAAGAATTAAAACCTTTATAACTGGAAGTAAATCTCAAAATGCGAATTCTGCCATTTAAAATGCTTTCAAAAAGCCTTTTATAATTTGGCAGCTCTTAATTTCAAAACTGAATAAATAGTTACATTAACTATTATTAGAAATTAATCTACGTAAATTGCAATCTTCCAAATACATATCCATGCTTCTACATACGATATTTTTCTAAATAAAAAACATGAATAGTACCTTGTATAAACATTCAACCACCAGTAGGGATTACAGGAAGCATGTTTTTGGTATATTAGAAATAATTCCACGAGATCCTAGGAATGAGACATGGGAAACCAGAAAGGAATACAGGGAAGTGTACTGGCAACTTTGAATGCAACAGCATATCTAGGCATTAATGACTGTGCAACTATTAATTCAATTTTTAAATTAATTCTTAATTTTTATTAAAAAAAAATGACACAAGCGTTGCAAATAACTAATGGTATTTAGTGTATTCATTGTATATTTTTTTGCTACTGTCTTTAGTTTGTGTGAAGTTTTGTAAGATGACAATTAACTGGCCAATAAAATAATACGTTATGCATCTTGTGATATGGACAAGCAGTTATAACTGGAGCAAGGGTGCAAAAGATTTACTTCTGATGAAGTCCCACTGTAAAGAGTGAGGGAAAAAAGCGCTGTTTATGTATTAATTTGGTGCTTAACCTTATTTTCATTAACCTTTATTTTTGTTTGAATTGGTGTAGATTCTGGAAAATCTTTCTTTAACAACTCATAATATTTTTCTGAGGGACTGATACCTCAGTATTCTCCCACAGAAAACAGTGGCACATTCTAGCAATAGTCTCAGAGAAAGAGAACACCCCCCCCCCCCCCACACACACACACACACAGATATTGAGGTCCCCTCAGAGTCTAGGACGACCTGACGTCAGGGAAGAAGCGACAGCGGCCGACGCAGGACACAAGACTTTGGAATTCAAGCCGACTGAGGGTAACCTGCCAGCAGGATAACCCAACTGTAATGACTGCAACAGTGAAACACGAAGAACATCTGAGGGGAAAGAAAACTGTATCCAGACCTGCATATTCCTGTTCAGATTCAGAATCTTTCAGGAAAAGAGGAATCCCTCTTTCTCTTACCAGAAACTGCTTTACAGGAAAGATTAATACACTGAATTAAACCCAGAGTCATACCCAGTAAATTATTCCTAGCCAAAGAAATTTGAAGAAAAGTAGATGCATGCTTGGTTTTCCATTTCTTTTCTACATTAAAAATGGGGCTTATCCATGTTACTAATGGCAGCAGCTGCTTCCCCTGGGATGGGCACAGTCCTGTTCTCTCTCCCAGGACTGATGAGATTGGCGTTCTGTTTTCCACTAAGGGGACCACAACAGTCACAGAGGATGTGTCTAACCCAGAATCCAGAGTGGTTGTTGGTGCTATACTACAGCAATCAAGGGCAAAAGATGAGTGGTCCGCAGTACAGCAAAAGACCATAACAGACTCACCCACCTGTGGCTAAGGCTAATTGCTAGCCCGCTGGGGTGACCACAGCTGTTTGTTCAATTTTTCCATTTTACGACTGGAAGAAGGACAGACCATGAGACAGGTAGTCTGTTCCATGGTCAAGCCAAAAATAGTGCCTCTTTCCCAGGGACTACAAGCAGTAATTGATGGTAAACAGTACCAGTCCACAAATGTTACTTTGTTGATAGGAAAAAAAAAACAGTAAAAAGCACTTTGAAACAGTATGCCTGCCACACACAAGAAAAAAATTAACATAATTTCTCTATAGAAAAAATGTTTTCAGTTACTTTACACTACTATTAAACTAACAGGAATTAAAACAGTGCTCCATTTAAAAGTATGTTACAGTCTCAAGTTAGTCGATCAAAACAAAACACTCCTAGGTTTAAAATAACTTTCCTGAAAAAGAAAAAAAAATTGAAGGTTTTTCACCCAAAGGGAACTTATCTAACCAACAAAGGAAAGCAGAAGCCTCAGAGGATCGTACTTTTCAGTGGCAGTAAAGCTCTGAAAGGCGTCACACCCAAACTTGTCTTTTAGTCAGTTTAGCTCAAGCTGCCTGAAAGTTTAGTTGCGTGGAAGATGTCCTGAAACTTTGGAAGCTGGTTGGTTCTTATATCCGTGGCAGACTATAACCCCATACAGCTGAGACTCCTGCAGCAGTGATTAAAATGACAAACATTGTATGAGCCATGGGTTGACTGAAGCTTGAGTCTTAATTTTCAATGGGCTAAGATTTGGGTTGTGTGCACACCTGGTAAATCAACATCACGGGGCACGTGGTGGAATAACACTGGAGACTTAGACACCTGAAGAGCAGGCATCAGGATAACAGATGCCTGGTGGGAAGGAAATGGGGAAAATGAAAGTTATGTACTTAACATAATGACAGATACGTGTTGTCGCTTTCTGTCTGGCTCAACCTGTGGTTAACTGGATCTGAAACTGGCCATATTCCATAGATTTCAGCCTGTTGAGCTCCACCTCCTCTAACCATAATCCCTTGCTTCTCAGGACTACCTCAGATGGAGTTTGCCTCTCAGTACGCAACACAGAGTACTCAAACTCCATGGGCAATAGCTATCAAGGACCCCAAACAGAAGAGAAAAAGGAAAAATTTCCTCAACTCAGTCATCCCACTGTCAAGAGGCTCACCAAAAAATGTGAGGAGAGTCGGATGGAGGAAAGGTTGAACCAGATGGAAAGAGACGACATACATCTATCATTATGGTAAATACACAGCTTTCATACGCAATGTTTTTTCTGTATGGATTCAGCCGGTGAGACAGAGTTCCTAGCCATGCAAAACCACAAGGAGGTGTCACAGGAGGATATTATGCAATATGATGGAACCAAAAGAAGCCCTGGAGCTCAACTGAACATCCAATTTGTAGTGGGATACAAAAGTGTAAGGACCCCCCAAATCCCACAGGTAGGAGCATCACAAATCTCATCCAAATCTGCTCTGGAAAAAAAAAGCTGTGCAAGTAGCCATAGCTCTAGTAGAATGACCTTTTGGCTTAACCTGCAAGGGCTCTCCTTCCAAACTATAACCAAAAGAGCTACAATCAGACAGTAATTTGGAAAGAATAACCTTAAGACACTGATATTTCCAACCAAGCTTTTGAAAAGGAAACCAACAACTGATTAGACTTTCTGAAAGACTTTGTTCTATCCAAATAAAATTTCAGTTGCCTGTGAACATCAAAACAATCTAGAAAGTATTCCCCTTTGTTGGAAGACTCAGGAAAAAAAACAGGGTAAATGAATGAAGTGATTAAAATTATTCCCCGTAGCCACCTTAGAAAGCACAGAAGGGTCCAAGTGCAGAAAAACCCTGTTTTTATGAGAAAAAAAATAAAACAAATACGGTAATACTGACGAAAGAGCTTGCAATTCTGACACCTGCTTGGTGGAAGTAACCATTACCAAGAATAAGGTCTTCTGATAACTTTAAGTTAACTATGGCAGAAAGCTCAAAAAGGAGGATCCGCCAACACCTGAGGCATGAGGGTCAAATCTCACAGAGGGACAAAGTACCCAACTGGGGATGTAACAAAAAATTTACCCTTCAGGAAAGCCTTGGAAAGTCAGCCAGTAAAGTTCTACTATCTCTGCCAATGTGGAAATGGCTGCCAGTTGTACCTTAATAGCAGAATAACTTGAGGCCGAATGAAACAAATCAGCCAGGAAGTCACAAACAGTCTCTATGGGGGGCAGAGAAGGGATCCAACCCCTTAGAGGTAAGCCAACAAACAAAATGCTTACACTTACTAGTATATACCTTATATAGAGACACCTTCTGACAGGAAAACAAGATATGCACCACTCTATCAGAAAACTTGGGATTTCTGGTCATCAAGGGAATTGAAGGAACCATGTGGTCAACTTTAGGATCTGAAGGTTGGGCAGATCCATGCCCGCTGGGTGAGAGATCAGATCCAGAAATGGGATCCAAGACCCAAGGAGGGTACTTCAGAAGTATCCAAAAGAATGGGAAACCACACCTGACAGGCCAAAAGGGGATAATGAGGATTATAGCTTCTCTGCAATGAGTTGCCTTTTGAAGAAACGTTATTATCAGAGGAGTCAGGAGAGAAGCGTAATGGAGACCCGGAGGCCATGCACACAGAAGAGGGTTCCTGGGTTTCCTTCCCTATGGGGGAACTAAAGCACAATAGCTGTTGTACTTAGTGTTGTGAGGGGGATACAAACAGATCGCAACATGGAGTGTCCCAGCATTGAAAAATCCGAGTGACAACTCTCAGTTTAAAAGACCACTCATGCAGAAAAAGAATGTTCCTGCTCAAATTATCTGCAAATATGTTGAACCTCCTAGGGATGTGCATTGCACCCAGAAACTGCGGAGACAAAAAGTACAGTTTTGTACCTACCATAAATGTAGATGTTCGAGTGCTCATACAGCTGCAGTCATTACAGATGGGTTATCCTGCCATCAGGCGGGTCCTCGGTCGGCCGAATTCCAAAGTCTAGGTCCAGCGTCGGTTGTCGTCACTTCTTCCCTGACGTCAGTGCGGCAGGGGTACAAAAGAGGCAGCCAACGTCATTTTCTTCAGTTTTTCTTGCCCCAGATGTCAGGTGCCCCCAGAAGGAAGGCAAAACATAAAGTTATGCAAACATGTAAAATAGAATAATCAAAAAACAGTAGTTGCAAGCAAATACACCATAAGAGAATACCCCAAATAGGTTGTATGATAAGGTGTTTGTCATAAGGCCTGTCCTAAGAGGGGACGGAGGGGGGGTAACCTGGACTGCAGCTGTATGAGCACTCTAACATCTACATTTATGGTAGGTACAAAACTGCACTATGTTCATCGTGCATACAGCTGCAGTCATTACAGATGGGAAGAATCCCAAAGCTAAGTAAGGGAGGTAGGCACTAAGTGGAACTAGGAGGAGCGAGGATGCCCTGCAAGACTGCTGTGGCAAAACCCACTCTAGATTTAGAGTATAGTGGAAGGTGATAGTGCTTGGAGAAAGTGTGCACTGAACTCCAAGTGGCTGCTTCCAAAATGTCCTTGGTAGGAACCCCCCCTGAGGAAAGCTGCAGAGGTAGCTGTGGCCCTGGTGGAGTGGGATCTGATGCATGCAGGCACAGTTTTTCCAAGAAATGAGTAACAAAAGCGTATGCAGTGGGCTATCCATTTTGAAATTGTCTGTTTGGAAATGGCCTTTCCTTGAGCACCTGTAGCATATGACACAAAGAGTTGCTCGGATTTCCTGAATGGCTTTGTCCTGTCCAAATAATAACAAAGTTGTCTGTGAATGTCCAAGGAATGTAGTAGTCTTTCCCCTTTGTTTTGTGGATTTGGATAAAAGGTAGGTAAGGTGGATAGTCTGATTCAAAGCTACACTGGATACTACCTTTGGCATAAAGGTAGGGTTGGGTTCGTAAGGAAACTCTGTCCTGATGGAAAATGATGAATGGTTGCACAGCCATGAGGGCCTGTAGCTCCAAAACCCTGCGTGCTGAGGTGATAGCCAGAAGAAAGGCTTTTTCCATGACAAGTATTGTAGTTCTGTTGAAGAAGCTGGCTCAAAGGGAGGAAGGGTCAGCTTTTCCAATACGAAGTTGAGGTCCCAAGCAGGGATTGGTGGTTTCCTTGGGGGTTTTATATTTTTTGCCCCTCTGAGGAACTGCCTTAAGAGAGGATGTGAGAATAAAGGAGGATCTGTGTTGTATTGTGCAGAAATGGCTGAAGCGTGGATCTTTATGGAGGAGAAGGAAAGTCCACTGTTTAACATCTCAGCTAGGTACTGTAAAATTTGAGGTATATTTATTACCCAAGGATTCTGGCCCTTTTCTTGATTCCAAGCACAAAATCGTTTCCATTTGGCGGAGTAGGCTTTTCTAGTAGAAGGTCTTCTGGCCTCCAAGATGACATCCTGCACCTCCTTGGAGAGGAGAGTCTGTTGGGAAATCAAGGAATTCTAAATGCAGCTAGATTTAGGGTTTTGAGCTGGCTGTGAAGGGCCTTGTAGTTGTGCTGGGACAACAGAAGAGGGACTAGAGGTAGGATCCATGGTGGGGAATGTGTCAGGCTCTTCAGGAGCGGATACCAGTGTTGTCTTGGCCAGTCTGGAGCAATGAGAATCATTTGCGGCCTCTCTGCTCTGGCTTTTAATAGAACCTTGGGCAGCAGAGGAAGAGGAGGGAAGGCATAAACTGTCAATGTTGTCCAAATGAAAGAGAGTGCGTCCACTTTCCAGGCCTGTGGATGATAGGTCCTTGAACAGAATTTTTTCAACTGGTAATTTCTGTGGGTAGCAAAGACATCTATGTCTGGCTGTCCCCATGCCCGAGTTATCTTTGTGAAAACCTGAGGATGCAACTTCCATTCGTGTGGATCTGTCATATTTCTGCTTAGGTTGTCTGCCAGTGTGTTTTCCTTCCCTGGCAGGAATTGTGCCTGTAGCTGAATTTGCAATTCCAGTGCTGTGTTCCATAGGGTCATGGCTTGCCTGCTCAGGGGGTATGAATGAGTTCCCCCCTGTTTGTTTATGTACCACATCACTGTGGTGTTGTCTGTCCTTATCAATAGCTGGCCTGGATGCAGTAGGTCTTTGAAGGTCATAATGGCATTTTGCACGGCTAGCATTTCCTTTTGGTTAACATGTAGGTGCTTCTCTTTTTGGGACCATTTTCCCTGAATGCACTGATCTGTCATGTGTGCTCTCCGGGCGTAGTCTGAGGCATCTGTTGTGATGATTTGAGTTGCTTGAGGTACACAGAAAGGGAAACCTGTGTTTCTTTGGCATGCTTGAGCCCACCACAAAAATTCCTTTTGAAGGCATGGAATGAGTGGTATAATTGTTTCCAAGCTGTGGCTGTGTTGAGACCATAAGTTTTTTAGGTACCATTGAAGTTTCCTCATATGCAGCTTTGCACATGGGATTAGTAGGATGCAAGATGCCATGAACCCCAGAGCCTGCAGGACTTTCCTTGCAGTTAGCCTGGTGAAAGTTGCCATTTTGCTGAAGTATTGAGACAGTTGCCCTTGTTTGTCTGGCGTGAGGTAGGCCCATCTGGGTGGTTGTATTCAAGCTGGCACCCAGGAAAATTATTTGTTGAGAGGGTATTAGTTTTGATTTCTTTTTGTTGACTGTATTAGTTTTGATTTCTTTTTGTTGACTGTGTATCCCAGGGAGTTCAACAGTTTTATTACAAACGCCAGGTGCTGCAATAGTATGTCCTTGCTGTCCGCTTGGATCAGGCAATCGTCCAGATATAGGTAGATTTGTATTCCTTGTAGTCTGCAGAAGGCGATTACTGATGCCAGGCATTTCGTAAACACTCTGGGCGCAGTAGATAAGCCAAAGGGAAATGCAGAGAATTGGTAATGGGTTGACCTGCAAGAAATCTGAGGTATCTTCTGCAATCTTGTCTGATAGGGACATGCAGGTATGCATCCTTGAGGTCCAATGTTACCAGCCAAGACACCTTGCCCAGCATGGGAAGAAGTTGCTGTAATGTGAGCATCTTGAATTTTGGCACCTGTAGATATGTGTTTAGGATGGATACGTCTAAGATAGTTCTCCAATCTTTGTCTTTCCTTGGTACCAGGAATAGTATGGAATAAAACCCTTGACCTTGTTCTTTTGCAGGTACCTCTTGAAACGCTTTCATGTCCATGAGAGCGGAAATTTGTATTTGTGCCTCTGCCCTTTGATTTTGTGGCAGGTTTAGCATGCCTCTCATTTTTGGAAGGGTGTGAAAGTGGAATCTGTAGCCTCTGTCTATAATGTCCAGGATCCATTTGTCTTTTGTAACAATATGTCAGTTTTTTGAGAATAATGCCAGTTTTCCTCCCAAAAGTGCTGCCATTAAAGCTTTGCTTGGCAGGTGTAGGGGGAAGTCATTGTGTCTGTTTTCTAAATGACTGTGATCTATCTTCTCCACCTCTTGGGGTCGGTGCTTGCCACTGTCTGGCTCTGAAAGATCCTTGAGATTGCCCTCTACCCCTAGGGCATCTGTATCTGCCCCTTCGAGGTCTGTCCGTGGCTGGAAAGGACCAATTTTTTGAAGGCCAGTTTCTGCTGAAACGTGAAGGTTGTACCTGCAGGAAATCCTTCAATGTTTGCATTGATTTAGCTTTTTCCTCCATTTTCTTTAGTACCTCCTCAGCTTTAACACCAAACAATACATCTTTTTGAAGAGGTGCATCTAATAATTTAGCCTTGACATGATCTGGTAAGGTTTGCTCTTTGAGCCAAGCATGCCTACGTATAACAGACCCCGTAACAGCAGCTCTACATGAGGCCTCTAAAGCATCAAAACCACACCTGCAAGGTATGTTTACCCACTTGCTCTGCACCATGCAACAAATCTTGCAACTCTTAAATCTGGTTGTTCTGGTTGTGCCATTTTGCTTTTCAACTGAGATAACAAAAACTGTTGATACTTTAGCATGTGGAATTGACAGTTTAATGCTCTCATAGTTAAAGTGGCCGAGGTGTACACCTTTTACCCCCACCTTTCTAAAGCTCTGGAATCCCTCTCTGAAGGTAATGGGTTTTTAGCAGTAGAGGCCTTAATTCCCTTGGGACCCTGTGAAATAGTTTCTGGGTCAGCAGTATGGCTTTTATATAGGAACTGGTGAGAATCAGGAACCCGGTAATACCTGTCTGGTTTAACAGAAGCTGTAGGTAAAGAATCTAGATTAAGGCTGGCTTCTATGTACACATCATCCAATATATCTAAAACAGGAGGGATAGCCAGGGGCCTATGCTGGGGGAGCAAAAGAAATTCCCTTAGCCTTTTCTTGGAATCTGAGTAATCTTGGCCTTCCCAGTGAAAGTGTTCCCTCAATGTATGCAGGGTTTCCCCAAAAGAGTAGCCCTCTGGGGGGGGGGGACCGAGGGAATAGACTCCTCAGCATGAGTCTTCAAAGGCTGAATAGGCATAATCCTGGTCCTCAGAGTGTTCAGAGGTAATAGAAGCTTGATCTGAGGAAGGGTAGTCTTCCTCTAGTCTGGGTCTTTTGTCCGAGGGGGTTGGGAACCCCTGATAAGAGTAATCAGATCCTAAGCCATTTTAAGCATCTGCTTTTTAGGCATGGGGCCTTGAGAGGAGGTCTGAGGACCCTGTTTTTTGGATTTCATGGCTGCTTTAGATTTAATGAAAGCTTTAATAGAGAAGGAGGAAGGCCTGAAGACACCTTGAGAAATGGCAGGCCTGTCTAAATTCTGAGTTTCCCCGCCAAGAGTGGCGTCGGTATCTGCAGGAGGAATGGGGTCCGAGGAGCCTGCGACCTCGGGTACTGTAGTTACCGGTAATGAAGTGTCATCGGTACTCAGGGGCTGCGTAGGCGCCTCGCTGAGAACAGGTAGTTGGCCTAAGCATGGTCTCAGTAGTCGGTGCGGACCTCGGATGCCGGTCCTTATCTTTGCGTCTTTTGCTCAAAACTGGAGTCGGAGTATCCGACGACTTGATATAATTAAATTTTTTGCCAAAATAATGAAGGTCGAACTCCGCCCGGCGCTTAATAGTGCGCTTGATGAATCTAGCACAAAAACGGCAGGCCGAGACGTCGTGGTCTGGGCCTAAGCAAGGTATACAGAAAGACTGGAAATCCTTATGCGGTATTTGCTTCCCACAAGAAATGCAATTATTAACTTTGTCTGACATCTGTCTGAGGCAAGAAAAGTTTCCCCAACGGGGTACTTAGCTTTCAAGAAGACTTTGGCTGAAATACTTTCGTAAATCTCAGGAGCCGGCCGACTGGCACTTGCGAACTGCTTCTGCTTCGGGCACCGCGCGGCAAGAAAGACTGAAGAAAATGGCGTTGGCTGCCTCTTTTGTACCCCTGCCGCACTGACGTCAGGGAAGAAGCGACGACAACCGACGCCGGGCCTAGAGTTTGGAATTCGGCCGACCGAGGACCCGCCTGATGGCAGGATAACCCATCTGTAATGACTGCAGCTGTATGCACGATGAACATCTGCCCACTGCCACACACTCATGCCCTCCTGACAAAGAGGATATGAATGTCCCGCCCATTTGTTCAAGTACCACACCACTGACACATTGCCAGTCTGAACTGAAATCACATCCTGAGGGAGAATGACTTGAAAGGCCTACAACAAAAGAAGGACCAGCCTCATCTCCAGGACACGGATGTGAAGACTGGCCTCGGTATCACAACAAATCCCTTGGACAGTCCTCCTTTGGAATGCCCTCCCACCCAAGAGGAGCATCATCCTTAGTGACTATGCCCAGGGGAGGGGGACAAACAAATGGTCTCCCACTTGACACCAAGGGAGATGCCAACCACCACCAAATTTGATTCCAACAAACCTCTCTCAATACATCTGGGAATGCCATCAGGTATGCCAGATTAGACAATTGCACCAACAGTGTCCACTGCAGAATCCTCATGTGGTACCAAACAAATAGCAGCCACATGCCCCAAGAGCCTGAGAATCAGATGAGCTGGGGATTTCAGGCATGACAGTAATGAAACAGCAAAATATCACAAAGTCAACACTCTGGAAACTGGTTAGCTTAGGATCTGACAGTCTGTCCAAATGACAACCTACATACTCTAACGACTGCACAGGAAGAAGATTGGATTTCTGATAGCTGACTGTGATCCCCAAGGAGCTGTAGAGCTGGAATAAGGTGTCCACGGCTCCGAACAACAATGCCTTCATGGAGGTGGTTAGAGGCCAACCGTCCACGTAAGGAAAGACCTGAAGAGCCTGCAGCTTGAGCTAGGCTGCCACTACTGCCATACACTTAGTAAACACCCAGGGGACAGTGGTGAGCCCAAAAGGCAGTGCTTGGAATTGATAATGATTGGCTCCCAGCCAGAAGCATAAAAGCCTTCTGGATCACTGATGCAATTTATCACTCTTAAAGAAGGAGGCAGAATAGGACTCATCTGCTGGCAGAAGCCCTTTGAGAACCAGCTTAGCCCCCCTCTCATCAGTGGCATGCAAGCCGAACGACTCGAAAATGGAGCAAGGGGAGACCAAGTGGGCAGCACCTAAACAAAAAAATGCACAAACCATGTACATCCTGAGAGGGAAGCTCACACCCACAGTCAAAACACTTTTTAAACCCCTTATCCATAGCAAAAAAACACAATACAATGCTGCACTATAAACATCACTTGCAATACATCCCTACCTATCCTAGCCTGCAGCTACTAGACCAACAACAAACAGCTAACAAATACCATACACGATGGGCAGATAAAAGCACAAGGGCAGGATAAAAACACAGGACCCTACCTACAAACCTAACAACCCTAACCCCTCTATCTAAAACTACACAACACACTATTGTCAACATACTATTGTCAAACTACACAACACTATAAACACTAACACACAGGATAGAGGACAAAAATTCAGCTAAATACTAGCAAATAATAATAATAATAATACGAGAAATTCAGTCTTTCAAACATCCAGCTATCCAAGAATGGTGCAAATAAGATATTGCATAGTCCTGAGGAGAAAGGGATTGTGGGTAGAGAAGGCAGACAGGATGATGTCTATTGAAGTAATCATTTGAAATGTTGGGACCAACCCGGAGGCTTAATGGCCAAAAGATCAGACTTACATATACCAAGTACCAAGTTTGAGATGTAATTTCTTGGAATATTCCTTTTTCTTTGAGGTATGGCAATCTTGGAGTTGGTATACACAAGTTCAGGGGTGTGGGGGTGCAAGGGGGTTTGCCCCCTGCAAAAAAAAGTTTAAAGGAGAAGAGCAATCTTCGAGATTTAAGATTCGTTCTTCTGTGTTTTCAGTCTTTTTTTTTTCTGGTTGTTGGCACTTAGCATTTCAAGTGCCAACATTTCAAAAGGGAGCTGTCTATGGATGGTCATCAGCCTCGGATCAGAGTCAGATCTGTTTATGAATCCAGATGGAAAAGACAATATTGAATATTAAGACTGCAATTCTCTGAACTGAAGGAACAGGATCTCTAAAAAAAAGGTTTTCACCTCCATTTGTAATTTTTTTTTTTTTTAGTGGCTGCAACCAACACATCATTATCTGACTGGAGGATGAAAAGGAAGCACTGGACTCAGAAAAAAGGTGGAGTCAAAGTTTAGGCGGGAAGACTTAACTTCAATGGCAAGCTGGAGTTCTGTAATGGTAGAAAGCTTGAATTGACTCTCATTGTTGCGCTTCATTGATTTTGTTCACCATATAGCACAAGAAAAAAATAGCTGTGTAAAATCTTAGCATAATCATAGAGGTCCTCCTCTTCTATGTTGCAGTATTCTTTATATATGGGTAGTATTCCGACCAATGACCCAAGGTCTAGTCTGTATAGAAAAGCTTAAAGCTACTGCCTGTATGTGGGATGTCGCATGAAGGCACATGTCAGCCATAAAAGAGATGTCCGCACATATAATCTTAAGAATCAATTAGCCCCATAAGGAAAAGAAATCCAAGGAAGCCTCAAGGATAGCCATCCTAGGAAAGAGCAAGTTATAAGGGAAAGGCAGGTGGGATAGAATACTGCAATACAGAAGAGAAGGACATCCATGGTTATGGTAAGATTTTACACAGCTATTCTATGTCCTTCTATTCAATGTTGCAGTATTATTTACATACGGAAGAGTACAAAAGCTCAAGGGAACACAGGAAGACAAAGACACATTTCCACAAACCCATGCATAATTGCCCTGGCAAATCCTGCCATGGATCTAGAGATTGTGTCCAATTTGTAATGCTTTGTTAATGTGTGAACAAATGACCAGGTGGCAGCTTCCAAAATGGAGTGAGCATCCAGGCCTTTAAAGAAAGCTCCTGAGGAGGCAACTGATTTGTTGGAATGGGCCTTAACAGAAGATAAGGATTTCCCATGAAAATCATAACAAAAAACAGTTTTAAAGATCCATGTAGAGATAGTTTGTTTGGAAACAGGTAAACCCAGAGCTCTAGGATAAAAGGACACAAAAAGTTGATCAGACTTCCTAATGCACTTAGTTTTGTCAAGATAAAATTTGAGTTGTCTATGTACATCCAAGGAATGCAGAATCCTCTCACTAGGAGATTGAGGTGAAGAGAAGAAAGCAGGCAACTGGATGGACTGATTAAGAGATATCTCAGTCATCACTTTAGGCATAAAGGAAGGATTAGTTCTCAAAGATACTCTGTCCTTGTGGAAAACGAAAAAAGGGGGTGAAGCAATCAATGCCTGAATTTCGGAGGCCCTCCTAGCAGAGGTTAAGGCTACTAGGAGTACTGTCTTCCATGTACAAATCTTTAGAGAAGCAGAAGCTGCTGGCTCAAAAGAGACCCGAGTAAGCTTCTCTAACAAAGTTAAGATCCCAAGAGGTTTCATGTGTAGGATGCCTTTATGAAAAAGCTTAACCTCTATCCTGGCAGCTAAGGGGGTACTTAATGGCAAGCAGGCTGACAGTGCAGAATAGTGGACTTTGACTGAGGAATAGGAAAGACCACTGTTAAGCAACTCACACAGGTAAAGCACTAAAGCAATATCCGCAGAGAAAGGATCTTTTCTTTTTTGGCACCAGATAGAAAATCTTTTCCACTCGGAAATGTAAGACTTTCTAGTGTAGGGTTTCCTGGTCTCCTGCAAAACCCAAAGCATGTCCTTAGAAAAAGGTGCCTGAAAGGGATCAAAAGTTGATCTCCTACAAGCTCATCTGCAGAGCTGGCAGATATGGATGAATCAAGGATCCCTCGTCCTGAGTGAATAGATCCACCCGGTGAGGTAACTTGTAGTGATGGTCCAAGATTTTTGGTTTGTCCTGTAGAATTTTCAACAGGACATTCTGAATTAGACGGAAGTGGGGGGAATGCATAAAGAAACATCCCCTTCCATGAGAAAAATGGAGCATCCACATTCTAAGCCTGAGGGTGAGGGACTCCGGCCCAAAAAAGAGGAAGTTGTCTGTTCAAAAGTGAGAAAAAAAGGTCCAATTCTGGAGTACCCCAATGGTGGAATACATCCAGGAACACATCTCTCTGAAGTATCCACTTGTGCGATTGGGTTATGGACCTGCTTAATGCGTCTGACACCAAATTCTAAGCAGAGGGGAGGTACACAGCCTGAAATGTCACTTTGTATTGAGTAGTCAATTCCCATGCTTTGATGGCTAGGCGACAAAGAAGATAAGATTTTGAGCCCCCTTGCTTGGTTATGTACCAAAGGACAGTGGTATTGTCTGTAAGGGGTCCTGGCAAGAATAGAGGATGAAATGTCTGTAATACTAGAATCAGAACCCTCATCTCTCTGAATCTGATGTGTCACCTCTTTTGAGAGGGGGACCAAAGACCCTGCACCTTCCTGGAAGCAAAGGTTGCTCCCCAACTTAAGTCTGAAGCATCTGTGAAAGCGGCTGAGCTGGCTGAGGTACCAGAAGTGGTAGGCCAGGATTCTGACCGAGTTGCTGCATCCACCAATGTAGCTTTGTTTTCAGGCAGAGAAGAAGAGGGATCAAGACATCTAAAGGATGAACATGTTGGGACCAAACTGTCTTTAGGAACCACTGGAACTTCCTTGTGTAATTTTGCAAAAGGCAACATGTGGATTATAGAGGCCATGAACCGCAGCAGTCTCAAACTCCCTGGCCATGATTTAAGAGACTCCATATATGCTATGAGAGAAACTGCTTTTTCTAAAGGGAGAAAAAACAGTCTGTCCGGAACCTGCACCCCAGGAATATGAGATCCTGACTTGTAGTTAGACTTGATTTTTTGAAATTTACTGAGAATCCCAAGCCCTGCAGAAAAGGAATAGTTAAGGTCCAAGTTTTGGAGTAACAAGTCTGGACTGCTGGTCAGAAAGAGCAGATTGCCCAGGTAGGGGTAACCTTGCAGCCTTTTTGGCCTCAAATAGGCTATGGCTGGGGCTAGGCACTTTGTGAATATTCTTGAAGCAGTGGAGAGACCAAAATGCAAGGCAGAAAATTGAATGTGCAAAGAACCCACCAAGAAACAGAAGAACTTCCTGAATTGTGGGTGAATAGGAATATGTAGATAAACATCCCTGAGATCCAGAAAGGCTAGGAAGGCCTGATGAGGAACCAAGGGAAGAGGAGATTGCAGAGATAGCATCCTGAAAGAAAGCACCACCAGGAAAAAGTGTTCAATAGGGAAAGGTCTACACTAGGCCTCCAAGGACCATCTTTTCTTGGAACAAGTAACATTTTGGAATAAAACCCCTTTCCCTGCTGGTCTGTAGGAACAGCCTGAATGGTGCCTTGGTTGGAAAGTTGAGCAAGCAAGAGAGGAAACAGATGCAATTAACTGAGGGGAGGCTGAGGCACACCCTGAAAGGGAGCAAGAGTTTTCCAAGTCAAAATATAATTTTTGGATAACTGAAATTACCCAGGAATCCTGAGTGATTTCCATCCAAGCGGAAAAGGAAAGAGAAAGATGAAGAGACAAGGGATTATGACTTGGAGGAGGGAGCTGAATGTCAGAGAGCTTTGCCTGGGCTGAAAGGACTGCTGAGGAGAAGGAGCAGAAGCAACAGCCTTAGACTGTTGGGGTCTCCTGGAAGACTTGCGTGGCCTAGTAGCAGCAGGAATAGAGGAGGAGGAACGAGCAGGTTTCCTGACAAAGGGAGTCTTGACAGGGAAATTCCTATGGAATCTAGGGATGGGGAAACAAGAGAGTGTTTCAAATCCTGGAGCTCTTTACCTTTTTCCTTCAGAAATGTAGAGAGAGTTCTGCAGCTGCTTTGCCAAAGAGAGCAGAATTGTCCAAAGGGACATCCAGCAATTTGGCCATAAGGTCATCAGGGAGTGCCTAGAGATATAGCCAGGAATGCCTCCTGAGAACAGATGCAGAAGCTGCTGCCCTAGAAGATACCCCTACCGCATCATAACTACATTTGACTGAATGTCTAGCTACCTGGGAGGAAGCAGACAAAAGAGGAAGAGTCAGTGACAACCTCAGAGTCAGGTAATTGGGAAAGTGCCTGGGAAGCTTGAGAAAGCAAAGCCAGAGCATACCAAGACATGTATCTGGTAGTTAACAGCTCTGCTAGCCAAGGTGGAAGAAGTATAGACCTTCTTCCCAAACCTTTCCAAAATGTTACTTTCCTTGTCAGAAGGAAGCAACTTTGGAGAAGGAGATACCGTTGAAGATTTGTCAGAAGTAATGGAGACCACAGCTGGATCAGCTGAAGGGCATTTAAAAAGAATTCTAGGGACCTTATAAAAACAGTCAGGCCTTTTAGGGGCAGGAGATTGGGAGTCTGGGATTTTAGAAGCAGAAGCAGATGCAAATGCAAATAAGAAAGCTGGGAGTACTGGAGGGACTGCTGAAGGAGCAGGAGCCTCTAACTGGAGAGGATCATAATATCTTTTTTGCTTTCTGACATTTGGGAAGAATCACACTTAAATAATGCCCTCATTTTATTAATAGTTTCCCTAAAGGAAAACTCTTCTATGGGGGAATCCCCCATTGGATACTTCCTTTGGAGAAGCATATTCCAGAGGGGAGAGAATCTGGGTGGAGTACGCTAAAGAGTCATCATCTGAAGAAGACCCCTCAGAGTCAGACTCTTGAACCTGATATTTCTCAAGCTGCACTGAAGACCCCCGAGACCCCGAAAGCAGCACAGGAGATGAGGAAAAGGCAAGTCCTGAAAAAGGAGAAGCCGAAGCTAGAGGCCTCAAGGCCATCAGATCCTTCATGAGACCTCACTAGAAATCATCCAAATCAGACAAAGGTGTAGAAGGAATGGTGGAATACCTGGTCTTTTGCTTCTTTTTAACATGCTTCTCCTGTTGAGGAGAATGGGCAGACATAGGCCTAATGTCCGGCACATCCTTAGCCTGAGGGGCAGGAATGGTTCCCAAGGCCTCCAAAATAAGCAGTGATTCCAAGCCATCCGAACCAGATGTCTGCATAGCCTCATACAAGCTAGGATCCCCAATACTGACAGCTTCCATTGTGGTATCCGCCAAAAAAGCGGACCCAACCTCGGAATGCACCGCCAGGTTTTCACCAATCTCAAGGGGTACATTGGAGGGAGTAGGCACAACCAAAGAGGTTTCGGGCCTAGCTTTGCTGACTTTCCTCTTCACAGACTGCTCAAAAGAACTCCTGCAACCCTCCATTGCATCCCTAGCCAGATGTTTGAGTCTCTGATTTTCTAACTAAAGGTTTAAAGCCGACAGACAATGATGCATCTTGGGTACAAAGGCCTGACAGATAGAAAAAGAGCGATGGTAGTGAGTAGGCCCTAAACAGAACAAAGCTTGTGACTATCCTTATGTGGAATTTGCCTTCCACACACCTACACTTGCCCTTCCTGGGTGACATTAACAATAACAAAAGGCAGTAGCAACAAATTAAATCCCCTACAGGGTGCTTAATCTGAAGTCGTAAGACGAAACCCACAATATCCAATGGCAGACCGAACATATGAATCAATCTTTAAAAATGGTGGAGAAAAAGTTGAGGATTTTACCTGCAGATGTCCCTTTTATGGCCGACATTATCTGTGCCTTCGTGCAAAGTCCCACGTACAGGCATTGGCTTTAAGCTTTTGTATACAGGCCAGATGTCGGGTCATTGGGCGGAATACAACCTATATGTAAAGAATACTGCAACACTGAATAGAAAGACATCAACGGTTAACCTTTTCCTCAGACAACGAAAAGACTCACAGGAACTTTTACTCTTAGAAAACTTAGTTTGTAGTACACTGATCACAACAGTCCGGATGAAGAAATTCAAAAAACAGAAATAATTCACAAACCTGAAGTAATCACAGAATGTAGAGAATTGCACAGACAGTCGAAACAATATGTAAACATTAACAGAGTAGAGAAACTACAGGAAGGGAAGGTCTCATTAGTCTTTGGTGTCAGATGCTTTGAGTGAAGACAATTCACTGTAGACAATGCCAGCTTTCTCTTCTGGAAATTTTCAAACAAGTCCTAGGTCATATGCACAAAGACCACCACCCTGTAAGAAAGCATCCGGTCTGAACAGTCTCAGTTCATGTTTAAAATAAGATATCCATAGCCACACCATGCAGCATAGGCAAATTCCTCAGACTGCTGCCCTAGGCACAGCATCAATGCAGTCAAAATCATAGCATACTACTGGAAAGGCCACCATAGAAACCACTGTAAAAATCTTTTCCACATCTCCTTCGTCTCAAATTCAAGGAGATCTGCAAGCATTTCTAGAACTTGAGTAACAAAGGAAGACTGGAATTTCAACAGAATAAGCAAATGATTACAGGACCCTTTACAGAAGGTGGCAAATAAAAAACCCTCTTGCCAAGCATTTCCAAAGCCTTAGGCACCCAATCTAGCATTATGGTGGAAAGGTAATAGGGTCTCTGGAACAGACAGACAGATCATGCTGCATTCTGCCCTGAGGTATTTGGTGTTGATCCCACCTATTGTGATGTAGGCTCAGAAAGGGCATCTGCCTCCTTGGGACAACAGGCAGCTGAAGCCAATGCTCCCATACTGCACATACTGTACAACTTAATACAAGTTCCAAAGGGGGCAAGGCTCCTTACACTAACTGCAGAGAAGGTGAAGGAACTGCAGGTCACACCCTAGTGGACTTCATAATTCTAAGGTTATGGCATTAATAATACCAATTTGTTAACCAGGTAGGCCCAATGGACACGAGTCCCTTTTCAGGGGCAAACCAGGAACAATGTCTGGTTAAGTTACTTGCTCAATGTCACAAAGTAGACAAATGAGGAATGAAGGAATTAAACCCTGTACCATAAGAACTATAGCTCACAGTCTTAACCCACTGCGCCAACGGCCATGGCATTTGTAGAAAAACTACAAGAATGGAAGGTCTCATTAGTCTTAGTTGTTAGACAGATAAGATCTCAAGGTCTTTGGAATCCTCTTTAAAGGAAAGTGAGGAAAAGGGTGAACCTCACCCAAAAGGACTGGCCAAGGCTCACCAGGCACACAAGGTAGAAATCCTATAACAGAGCAGCAAGAAGCAGCAGGGGACAGGGCATCAGTCCTAGAAGAAAAGTGTGCCACAGAAAGCCAAGTCATGACAGGCAGTGGAAATTCTGGAGCTGACATTAGCTCCTGTTCTCTAAGCATATGTATGGAATACAGTGAGCCAGCTAGCAAGAATCTCAATGCTGGCAAACCACAGAACCCTCTTAATCAGCATCTAAAAACCTTATGAAGACACACCAAATGCAAACTTTGCTATACATCTGCTGAATATACTGCTGGGATGTTGTAAAGACAAAGTATATAAAAACACAACAACCATTATGCTGCTGTATTTATGCAACTGTACACCTACAGTTTGTACAGTGCTGAACATTCTTGCAGAATGTTCAGCAACTGCAAAACAGAGTCGGTTGTCCAGTACATATTTGCCATATCTGGCTGATCGCAAAGCTGCAGCAAATCTGCTCACAGAGTGAATGTGGACAGCTAACTCAATGCATTCATAATTATGAGGGTAAGTCCCATCAGACAAAAAGTGTGTGTTTGGTATGTTTTGTGTGTGTGTGTGTGTGTGTGTGTGTGTGTGTGTGTGTGTGTGTGTGTGTGTGTGTGTGTGTGTGTGTGTGTGTTAAATCCGTACAGATGGCTTAGATGTAGAAGGACCCAGAGGAATCTCCTCAGTTCTAGAAGACAAGTCAATGGGTTACTATGGAGAAAACTTGACCTGTAAGGGTTTGGGGGGCTGGGATTTGAGAGACTGCATAACATACACTGGCTGAGTATAACCAAGCCCTATAACATGAGTGAGGTAAAGGAGTCACCCTGAGAAGCACTCTCCTAAGGTGGTAACCAGGGTTGTACCTCACACTGCTCTGTTCACTGATCATTACTGGTAAAAGCTTGACTACTCATTAGCCAAAGGAGAATTTGAAATGTAGAAAAAATGTGAAGCCACGTTACACACCTATCAAGACAGTGTGCAGGAGGAGAAATGAACAATGTCTGGTCTCTGACTGCTATGTCTCCTACTGTCAAGTATGGCAAAGACCTGTGACTGTAACAGATATTCTCATCCTTCCCTACAACAGGCATCCTCCACTGCCACCAATATTTTACACTTAAGGCAATGCTTCACACTGCTCCCACGATGTAAAAAGTACTGCTGTTGTAGGTCCTGTTTTCTGGAAGAAAAAAAAAAAAAAAAAAAAAAAACATGCTTATTATATCTGGATTTTGCAGTAGTTTCAATTCTCTTTCTCTAGAAATTCCATTTTACATATGTGCTCCTGATTTACATAGCCTAGAATTGAAACTACTGCAAAATCCAGATGCAATAAGCATGCTTTTTTTTTATTATTGTATTTCTTTATTTAAGGACCTGCTGGAGAGATAGTTATGTATCCCAGAGACTACCCAGTCTATGGAACAGGCTCCCCATCCACGTGAAGCAGAGTTTCACCCTAATCCAATTCAAGTGCATCTTGGACAATTGGATGGGAAAATAGAACTTCATCTCTGGTTTGGCACCTATGTCTCTAATGCAAACAGGTAACCTGTAAACGGTTTCACCTCCCAGGCCCATGCTTACACTTATCACGGGTATCAGAACTTGTTAAAGATTTGGGATGCATGGCTAGGCTTAAAAAGGCCATTGTGGTCATTAGCCTAGCAAACGCCAATGAACCTGAATTTGGGAAATGATTTACAGTTATGAGTATTTAATCTTCTTTCTTCTTCTTTTACTTTTGTCGCATGTCTCATGTTTTCAAATGAGACAATGAGGCTGGGTATGCTTTCCAGTCGTTTATTACACATACATCAGGAGCTGTAACTTGTACATATACTCGAGAAGCCCCAAATATCGTCTGATGTACAGCATAACCACTGAAAACAAGAAATGGGTCTCTCTGACCATTACTAAAACTGAAAACTTCACTGTTGGCGCTAATAATAAAGAAATTTTACAAATTCACTACAGATGCTAGCACTGCTTTATTAACTGCTTTGCTGACAATTATGCAATTTTTACTGTGTAAGGTAATAATATATAAATATATAATACATCAACCAAATTTTTATGTAGGGAAGACAATTTGCAAACTTTGAGACAAGATTCAGAAATGCAACAGATCCAGAAAAAATCTTATTGACAATCATGGTTGGATCACACATCATCATTCATTTTTTTCTTCATTGTGCAAGTTGTTTGGTGACATTTTCTTTTTTCATTTTTTGTGAACACAGGGAGTTATCTTGCATGGTTTAAAATCTTGTACATATGTGTTCATATACTTCATATTACACACACACACACATATATATATATATATATATATATATATATATATATATATATATATATATATATGTGTGTGTGTGTATATACATATATCTATATATATATATATATATATATATATATATATATATATATGTGTGTGTGTATGTGTATATACATATATCTATATATCTATATATATATATATATATATATATATATATATATACATACACACACACACACACACACACATATATACATATACATACGTACATACATATATATATATACACACACACACACACACACACACACACACACACACACACATTTTATACAAAATACTTTTTCCGGTAAATAATTGTTAAACAAATAAATAAAATACTGTAATGCTACAGTGTGATTATGCTATTTGTCTTAAAAATTATACTTATTTAAGCACTTTGGTTCATATGCAAACAATAATGCCCCAAAGGGTGGGCGTTGTTAGAGAATTAACTCATGCCCAGGGTTGTTGAAAGGCCTGACACCACAGTCAAAAAGTACAGTTTTGTACCTACCATAAATGTAGATGTCCGAACTGGATAGCATCTGCAGTCATAACAAATGGGTTGTCCTGTCGTCAGGCAGCCCTTCGGTCGGCCGGATTCCAAAATCTGGGTCCGGCTTCGGCTGATGTCGCACTTCACCCGACGTCATCTCTGCTGGTCTTCGGGTATAAAGGCATCAGCCGACGCCATTTTCCTCAGTGTTTCTTGCCCCAGATGCCAGTTGCCCTCTTGGAAGGCTAAATTTTGGATAAATGCCAATGTTTCCAAAAAGGTAGAAGGCAAACACAAAAAATAAGCATGTATGTACATATATACAAACAAATACACCATAAGAGACTCCCCCCCCCCCCAGCTAGCTATTAGGAGGGTAAAATACCCTAGGAGTACCACAGAGGGGAAGGAGGGAGGGTAATCCTGACTGCAGATGCTATCCAGTTCGGACATCTACATTTATGGTAGGTACAAAACTGTACTATGTCCTTCATGGATGCATCTGCAGTCATAACAAATGGGTAGAATACCATAGCCAACTAGGGGAGGAGGAAGAAAAATTATGGTGTGGTTAGGATCCCTTGCAGTACAGCAGTGGCAAACCCTGCTCGGGATCTAGAATATAGAGGTAAATTATAATGCTTGGCAAATGTATGCACGGAGGTCCAAGTAGCCTCCTCAATAATGTCCTTGGTTGCCACTCCTCGTAAGAAAGCTGTGGTAGTGGCTGTAGCCCTTGTAGAATGAGGCCTTATGTTCTGTGGAATTGGTTTTCCATGGTAGGAGTAACAGAATCTTATGCAATTTCCTATCCATTTGGAGATTGTCTGTTTGGAAATTGCTTTTCCTTCCCTTCCTGTTGCATAGGCTACAAAAAGCTGGTCAGTTTTTCTGTTACATTTGGTTCTGTCCAGGTAGTAGCGTAGCTGTCTATGTACGTCCAAGGTATGCAGCATTCTTTCCCCTCTGTTTTGTGGATTGGGGAAGAAGGTAGGTAGGTGGATTGCCTGGTTTAAAGACACTCTGGATACCACCTTAGGCATAAATGTAGGATTAGTTCTCATGGACACCCTATCTTGATGGAAGATTAGGAAGGGTTGTACTGCCATTAAGGCCTGTAGTTCCGAAACCCTCCTTGCTGAGGTAATTGCCAGTAGGAAAGCAGTTTTCCATGACAGGTGCTGTAGATCTGCTGTTGCTGCTGGTTCAAACGGAGGGAGTGTCAACTTTTCTAGCACAAAGTTCAAGTCCCATGCTGGTAATGGTGGTTTCCTAGGAGGTTTTACATTCTTGATCCCTCTGAGGAACTGCCTGAGTAGAGGATGTGAAAAGACAGGTGGATCAAAGCTGTATTCTGCTGAAATAGCTGATGCATGTATCTTGATGGAGGAATAGGACAGGCCTGTATGTAGAAGCTCTGCCAAATACTCCAGAATGTTAGCAATATCTATATTCGACACATCTTTTCCTCTTTCAGCACTCCAAATGACAAACCTTTTCCATTTTCCTGCATAGTTCCTTCTTGTTGAAGGTCTGCGGGCTTCAAGGATAATGTCTTTAACCCTTTGGGAAAGATCTGGATTAGTTGCTGCTATGTGATGTTCCAGGCAGTCAGTTGCAAAGTTTTTAGGTTTGGATGCATGATGTTGTAGTTGTTCTGAGTTAACATCAAAGGCATCAGGGTATTGACCACATTTTCTCCCGAGACATGCTCCTCAGCAATGGGTACCAGTGTTGTCTTGGCCAGTTCGAGCTATCAGGATTATCCTTGGGCGTTCCTCTTTGATTTTCAGTAATACCTTGTGTATCAAGGGAAGAGGTGGAAATGCATATGCTGTCAGACCTTTCCAGCTGAAGGAGAGAGAATCCACCTTCCATGCAAGTGGGTGGAATGTCCTTGTGCAGAATTTTTTGAGCTGGTGATTGAGAGGGGAAGCGAATAGATCTATTTGTGGCATTCCCCATTTCTTTGTGATGGTCTTGAAGATGTCCGGGTGTAGCATCCATTCGTGAGCATCCGAGGTGGTTCTGCTTAACATGTCTGCTAGGGTGTTCTCTTTTCCCGGTACAAATATTGCCTGTAACTGGATGTTGTAGCGGAGAGCCAGATTCCAAAGGTCCAAAGTCATTCTGCATAGGGGGTATGAATGAGTGCCTCCCTGTTTGTTGATGTACCACATGACTGTGGTGTTGTCTGTCCTTATCATCAAATGGCCTTCTTTGAGGAATGGTCTGAATTTTTGGATTGCCAGTTTTACTGCCAGCATTTCTTTTTGGTTTATGTGCAGGTGCAGCTGGTCCTGAGTCCACAATCCTTGTACGCATTTGTCCAGCATGTGCACCCCCCATCCTAGGTCTGAGGCGTCTGTTGTGATGGTTTGGCTTGTTCGAAAGTTGTGGAAGGGTAGGCCTGGGTTTGACTGGCATGCTTGAGCCCACCATAGGAACTCCTGTTTTAGGCATGGGATTAGTGGTATTTCTGCTTCTAGGCTGTGCCTGTGTTGAGACCATAAATTCTTTAGGTACCACTGTAGTTTTCTCATATGCAGTCTGGCATGTGGGACCAAGATTATGCATGATGCCATGAAGCCCAAGGCCTGCAGAACTTTTCTTGCTGTTAGTTTGTTCTGTTTTGTTAATGCCAAGAAGTAAAGAGGGAGTTCTTTTGTTTTTCTGCAGTTAGGAATGCCATTTGTTTTACTGTGTCCAATTCCACCCAAGAATGTTCTTGTTTGGGATGGTATCAGCCTTGACTTTTGTAAATTGACTGTGTATCCCAGGGCTTGTAGCAAGTAAATGACCCTTTGTAAATCTGTTGTCAGCTTGCTTTTGTTGTCCGCTTGTAGCAGGCAGTCGTCCAGGTATGGATAAATTTGGATTCCCTGTAGTCTGCAGTGGGCGATTACTGATGCCAGGCATTTTGTGAATACTCTGGGCGCAGTAGATAAGCCAAAGGGCAATGCTGAGAATTGATGATGCTCTGATCCTGCAAGAAATCTGAGGTATCTTCTGCAATTTGGTCGAATGGGGACGTGCAGGTATGCCTCCTTGAGATCTAGAGTTACCAGCCAACACTCCTTGCCCAGCATGGGAAGAAGTTGCTGTAGGGTCAGCATTTTGAATTTTGGGACAATGATATATGTGTTTAAGATGGACAGGTCGAGAATAGGTCTCCAACTTTTCTCTTTTCTTGATACTAGGAAGAGTCTGGAGTAGAATCCTTTGCCCTGTTCTGTTATTGGTACTCTTTCCACAGCTCTCATCTTTGTTAATTCCGTTATCTGTTGTAGAGCTTCTATTTTTGATTTGGAGGAAGGTTTGGCATTCCTCTTTTTACTGGTAAGGTGTGGAAGTGGAACCGGTAGCCTTGGTCTATGGTTTGCAAAATCCACTTGTCTTTTGTGATATAGTGCCAATTTTTCGAAAATAAGGCTAACTTTCCACCTAATGGTGCTGCTATTTGCTCCCTGGTAGGCGGAGTTAGAGCCAAGTCACTGTGATTGTCCTGTTGCAGTGGTAGTGGTTGTGTCTGTGCCTCTGTTATTACCTTGCCACTGTCGTCCTCTGTAGGCACCTCCTCTGGATTGATTTCTGCCTCTGGAGCGTCTATTCCTGCCCCTTTGGGATCTTGTGGAGTCAGGAAAGGACCAATTTTTGGCAGGCCAGTTCCTGCTAAACCTTGGGGGCTGAACCTGTAAGAAATCTTTAACTGTTTGTACAGATTTTGCCTTTTCTTCCATTTTCTTCATTACCTGCTGGGCAGGTGTACCAAATAAACTGGCCTTATCCATAGGAGCATCTAATAACTTTGCTTTAACATGATCCGGTAAGACCTGTTCTTTCAACCATGCATGTCTTCTTATCACTGTGCCAGTCATGGCTGATCTAAATGAAGCCTCCAGTGCATCATAGCCACATTTTAAGGAATGGTTACTAACCTGTTGTATGTTATTCACCATTTCTAATACATATTTCTTATCTAAAGATTCATCTGAGGATACTTTTTTAGTTAACTGATCAAGCATAAACTCTTGGTATTGGATCATGTGAAACTGACAGTTTAAAGCTCTAGCTGAGAGAGTAGCAGAGGTGTAAACTTTTTTCCCCCATCTGTCTAAGGACCTGGATTCCCTTTCTGAAGGAATAGGGTTTTTTGCTGTGGTCGAGGCTACTGCCTTAGGGCCCTGGGAAATAGTTTCGGGGTCTGCCAGTGGGGCCTTGTATAGGTGGTGATGAGTGTCTGGTACCCTGTAAAATCTATCAGGTTTGGCAGGGGCTGGAGGTAAAGAATCAGGAGCAGTGCAGACATCATTAAATGCATCATCCACAACAGGCAAAACAGGAGGTATAGCTAAGGGCCTATGTTGTGGTAAGTGCAGAAAAGTCCTAAGCCTTTTTCTGGAATCTGAGAAATCTTGTCCCTGCCATTGAAATTGTTCTCTCATGGCATGTAAGGTTTCCCCAAAGGAAAATTCCTCTGGTGGAGAGGCAGCTGGAATGGATTCTTCAGCATCGGAGTCTTCATAAGTAGAAAAAGGATCCTCTGGCTGTTATGTAATGTTGGAGTCATCCGCAGAATCATCAGAGGACACTGGCTCGGGGGGCTCTGTCCTAGGTCTCTTTTCTGGGGGCTGAGAGGCCCTGTCTGGGTGAGATTGGGATCCCCTAATTAAGGATATTAAATCTTCTGCCAGAGTAAGAATTTGTGAACTAGAAGTGGGCCTGTGTGAGGGAGGTTTAACAGGTACTGATTTAGCAGATTTGGCTGCTTTAGCCCTGGCAAAGGCCTTGATAGACATGGCTGCAGGGGGTCTAGCAGCACCACGTGCTGGGGTAGAGACATCCAAAGGGATGGTGTCTGATAAATCACTAGAAACCACAGTTGTAGGCAAAATTTCTGAGGCCGATTCAGGTAAGGTAGCAGGAGCCTCAGTAGTGGTCATGGATTCGGCTGAAGATTGACCAGTTTTCTCGGTTTCGGCCGAAACCGAGACACTCGCAGCTTGCTTAACCGTGGTTTCGGCCGAAACCGCGGACCGCGAGTGTCGGTCTTTTTCCTGCGTTTTTAACAATTTGGGTAGTCGGAGCATCCGGCGGCATAATGTACGCAAAGTCTGAGCCGAAAAACTGTTCAGCAAACTCCGACCGACGCCTTAGCGTTCGTCGGTTGAAGGAAGCGCAGGCCGAACAGGCTGCTACGTCGTGGTCTGGGCCTAAGCAAGGCAGACAGTAAGAGTGGAAATCTTTATGAGGTATTTGTTTCCTACAAGTTAAACAGTTATTGACTTTTTCTGACATCGGCTGTGGCAAGAAAGTGTCCCCAACGGGGTACTTAGCTTTTAGAAGTCTTGAAGTAGTATTCGGTAGTAGTAATCTCTGGATCTGACCGACCGGCACTTGCGAACAGCTTCTGCTTCGGGCGCCACGCGGCAAGAAAGACTGAGGAAAATGGCGTCGGCTGATGCCTTTATACCCGAAGACCAGCAGAGATGACGTCGGGTGAAGTGCGACATCAGCCGAAGCCGGACCCAGACTTTGGAATCCGGCCGACCGAAGGGCTGCCTGACGACAGGACAACCCATTTGTTATGACTGCAGATGCATCCATGAAGGACATCAGCATTACCACCCCTGTGAGAGCATTAATTCCCCTGATAACCCACACCCATGAGGCATTATTGTACTTAGAGAATGAGCTATCTTAAATATATTACTATACACTTCTTATATTTTTGATATAAACTTGCGATTTCTTATATAATCCCATGCCACTTAACTGTCCCCAATTTTGCCACAAAGCTCTGCTCTGCCCCTCAAAGAATGTTTTATTTGTTGGTAAATCGCTAAGGACTAAAGTCACTCAATAATGCCAGACTTTAATTAATGTTTAGGTAATGCATGCTGATGGACTACCTGTTGCAGTCGAAAGTTTGTATGCAGTCTCTCTGACACTCTCTCCCCCTCTCTCTTGCACAGATGTACACCACTTTTTCTTTTTTTTTTTTTTACTCTTGTTAAACAGCAAAGCTGTTTTTAACAAGTGCAAAAATGGTGTCTATTTACTTTTTTCTTTCTGTTCTTCATGGCACCTTAATATAATGTAGTAAAGTGGTAGACTTTTTTTTTTTTTTTACTAGGCATTGCCCGCACATTAACACCTGGTTGGAAAACATTTGTTCTCCAATAAGGGTGAAGATGTAAGCTTCGCCCATTGTCTAAATCTTAATATAACATTGAAACAACCATTTGACTGTCCAAGGATTCCACTACCATCAAAAGTAAACTGCCCTTTCAGAACACAAACAATGTGCTGGCAAACCACCATTATGCTTCTCTTCTACATTTCAGTTATGAGCTGACTGCAGTACAACTGACATCTCTGTAAATTTGTACACTAAACCAAAATCATGGCTTAAAACAGTAAACAAGTTTGGGCTTCAACTATTAAGTTTCTGTTCAAACACAGCTGCGGCAGCAACAAGGCTCAATATCATCCACCGAAAATGTGTCATCCATTTATCCTTTATACAATTCTGATTCAGCTTTGATTAATGGTATGTTAGTCAGTTCCAGGAGTCAACTGCTACTCCCCTATGCAGACTGCAGTTTCTGTGAGATCATATTTCAGGTAATTCAACCATGTGAGTCTTTATGTAATGGCTGAACCTGCCATATGTCATTAAAGAACATTGCACTGTGTCATTAAGAAGCTCATGGGAACCTCAGTGAGAGGGAGACAAAGTGAATGAACCTTAGATAAGCAGTAAAAACAGTAAGTGTATGTGAACAGACAGAAAAAAATGAAAATCTGTCACCACATTAAACAAAGTGTTTTCAGTTTCTAAGTGCCTCAAGTTTTCATCATAACATAGAAAACACTATCAACACCTGTCTTAACATAAGGGTAAAACTACTTCTGATTAAGTAATTTAGTTCAGTGGATAAAAAGGAGAAAGCTGCACACATATGCAATTTTTCCAACTCAAAGCTAGGAATGCCTACTTGGGGGTTAATACTAATTCCCATCAAAAAATATATTTTTTAGTCTGTGAAAAGAGATAGACATACACAAAACTACAAGTTATGTACTCACCATAACGCTTGATGTATGTGGTCCATCTCGCCTCACATTCTTACTCACGGGTTCGGAGCCGAACATCGGCTCAGACTCGGCCAACTTATATTTTTCTAGCATGAAGTCTCTAATTGGCTGGGCTAACCTGGTATCCCATTGTTGCACCGCTCCACAACCCCAGATATAGTTTGCAGCAGCTCATAGTCACACCTCATGCACAACCACAGTTCAGAAGAGTAGAACACTAACCAGGGCAGCAGAGAAAAAATAACCAATACCGAAGGGTCCTGAAACAAATGTCGCCTCCAAATCCTCCAGGAGGGGGGAAGGTGGGAGGGAACGTAAGAATGTGAGGAGAGATGGACCACATACATCAAGCGTTATGGTGAGTACATAACTTGTAGATGTTATGTGGTCCAATCTCACCTACATTCTTACTCACGGGACAGCGTCCCTAGCACCTCTATCGTGGGAGGCTCAATGGAAGATGCTCCTGAGAACAGTGGAACCAAAGGAAGCCCGGCCCCTAGAAGCCACGTCTAATTTGTAATGAGTAATGAAGGTGTGGGGAGAAGCCCACGTGGCCGCAGCACAAATTTCATCCAATGATAGTCTGGAGTGATAAGCTACTGAAGCTGAAACAGCCCAGGTGGAGTGAGCCTTGACAGGGAATGGTAACTCTCTGCCTGCCGACGAGTAAATGTAGGAGATGCAGTCAGAAATCCACCTGGAAATAGTAATCTTAGAAACAGGGAAACCTATTCTATTTTCTGAGAAGGACACCAAGAGTTGGTCAGACTTACGAAGTTGTTTAGTCCTGTGTAAGTAGAAACTAAGCTGCCTGTGTACGTCCAACTGATGAAACTTAAACTCCGCCTTGTTGGAAAACTGAGGAAAGAAAACTGGCAGCTCAATGGACTGGTTAACGGCACAGGTTACCTTAGGAAGGAAGGACAGATTAGGTCTCAAGGAAACCTTATGAAATATTAAATACGGGGATTTAATGGACAACGCTTGAATCTCCGACACCCGTCTGGCTGATGTGATAGCTATTAAAAAAGCAGTCTTCCAAGACAGAAATTTTAAATCACAGGTGGCAGCTGGTTCGAAAGGTGATGATATCAGGGCCTGTAACACAAAATTTAAATCCCATGGCATGATGGGTTCTGACACAGGAGGCCAAAGCAACAAGGTGCCCCACAAAAAGGCCTTACATAGTTTATGCGCCATGAGAGAAGGTTCGTAAGAGGTACGAAAATTGGAAATAGCGGCTAGTTGAACCTTAATGGTAGCAGGAGCAGAACCCTGTTCAAAAAGAGTGGATAAAAAATCTAAGACAGCAGGGATGGCGGCTGAGAAAGGATCCAGTTGGCCTGAGCCCAAATTGAAAATCTGCTCCACTTGCTGGAGTAAATCTTCCTGGTAGAAGATTTGTGAGAAGAAGATAAAATGTGTACTACCTCAGGTGAAAAGCGATGAAGTCTGACTAAGGATGGAAGTGGAGTAGCCAGGCTGTCAACCTGAGGGTCCTCAGGGAGGGATGGGACTGTCCCGACATGTGTGTCAGTAGGTCTGGTGCTGGATCCAGAGTCCAAGGACTGTCCACTGCATACTGATGAAGAAAGGAGAACCAGACTTGGCGAGGCCAGTGTGGGGGCAATAAGAATCATCTTGCTTCCCAAGGAAATCGCTTTCTGTATCACTCTTGGTAGCAGAGGACACGGAGGGAAAGCATAGAGCGGACTGGGAGGCCAATCGTGGACTAGAGCTTCCCTGGGTGACTCCCCCTGCGGGGGGATCAGAGTGAAGTAGTTGCTGCACTTGGTATTGTGGGGATTGGCAAAAAGGTCGCAGCAAGGCTGACCCCACCTGTTGAAAATCTGCTCCGCAACTCGGCGGTTCAGGAACCACTCTTAAGGCAACAGAATAGCACTGCTTAGCCTGTCTGCAATCACATTGGCCTTCCCCGGAATGTGCTTTGCCACTAGGAACAGTCAGGAAGACACTGCCCACTGCCACACTCGCATGGCCTCTCTGCATAGGGGGTAAGACCTGGTTCCCCCTTGCTTGTTCAGGTACCACACGACAGACATGTTGTCCGAGTGAATTGCAATCGTTCCTAGGGGAAGAGAGCTCTGCAGTGCTT
The DNA here is from genome assembly GCF_019279795.1 of Protopterus annectens. NCBI lineage: Eukaryota > Metazoa > Chordata > Ceratodontiformes > Protopteridae > Protopterus > Protopterus annectens. The sequence continues at coordinate 620,035,836 of NC_056737.1, forward strand.
GCAACGCCAGTAGCACTGCTCTGATCTCTAGTACAATGATGTGCAGATGTACCTCGTGATCCTGCCACGTGCCTTGGACCGTCCTGCCCAGACAATGCCCCCCCACCCTATCTGGAAGGCGTCCGTGGTCACCGTGGCAACCGGAGTCATAGGAGTAAATGGATTCCCTTTGTTCAAGTTGGTGAGACACAGCCACCAACAGAGGTCCTGTTTGCACCGATCGGTGAGTAGGATCAGATGGGACAGGGGGAGTTTCTGAAAGGACCATTAGGCCGAGAGAAGCCACTGCAGAAGCCTCATGTGTAATCTGGCCAGGGGCCCTAACATAATGGTGGCTGCCATGGATCCCAGGAGCTGAAGGACCCATCTGGCCTGAACCTTCTTGAGGGGTAGCAACGTGCCAACCTGACCCTGCAACACCTCTATCCTCAACCTGCAACACCTCTATCCTTTCTTGAGGCAGAAACGGCCGCATGTGAACAGCGTCTAGCTCTGCGCCTATAAGTGTGACACATTGTGAGGGCAGCAAGGTAGACTTTCCCCAGTTCAAGGTAATTCCTAGCTGATGACAAAGGGCAATTGTCTTTTCCCTGGCCTGAATGAGAAGATGCCTGGTGGGGGCGGTGAGGAGCCAGTCGTCCAGGTATGGAAACACTTGGAATCCTTGACGTCTCAGGTGAGCTGTCACCACTGCCAAACACTTGAACACCCTGGTGGCTGTGGTGAGGCCAAAGGGCAGGGCATGAAACTGGAAATGACTGGCTCCCCGCCAGAAGCGTAAGTGACTCCTGGATGCCCTATCCATTTTGATATGGTAGTAAGCATCCTTGAGATCGATGGAGCACATCCATACTTCTTTTCCCAGTAACGGAAAAATAGACTGAAGGGTGACCATTCAGAACTCGGACTTTAGAACGTAGCGGTTCAGTCGGCTGAGATCCAAGATGGGTCTCAAGTCCCCTGTTTTTTTCGGCACCAAAAAGAGTCTTGAGTAAGTCCCTAATCTGATCTGGTCTGAGGGGACCGGTTGGAGGACTCCTTTTTCCAGCAACTTTGAGATTTCTAGTGTTGTGTGATCCCTTTGACTGGGTGAAACGTCCGGGATTCTCTTGGCTGGCAGGGGGTCTGTTAACAAGGGGATGGAATAACCTCCGGTAACTATTCGAAGCACCCAATGATCCAGAGTGATATTTGCCCAGGCTTCTGGGTACAACGAAATGCGGCCCCCCCGACTGGCTCCGGAATAGCACAGTCGGGCAATACATCAGGGACGATGATATAGAGGCCCGTGAAAGGAATCACGGTCTCCCGAATTGCGAGGGCCTCCTCTGCCCCTAGGGTGGCGTCTTCCAGAATGGCCTCCCCCTCCTCTGCCTCTGGAGGGGGACTCACCTTGAGCGGCAGGGAAAGACTTCTGTGACTTTTTGAACCACATTTTCCCTCCCCTCTGAACCTTGGGGTAAGGCCTAGATGGAAGGGAAAAAGACCCCTACGGCAGACAGGGTCTTTCCCTCTTGCTCGCATCTGGTGAGGGTGTCTTTCACTTTGGTCCCAAAGAGTGAGGACTCATCAAAGGGGGCATCAGTGAAGGAAGACTTGAAGGCCTCCGCGAAATGACACAGGTACATCCAGGCTTGCCTCCTAAGGGCAACACCTGAGCTAGCTTCCCTGCTCACCCCTTTGGCTGCATAAGATATGAGCCTCATGGACAAGTTGACAATCGAGCCAAGGGTAGACAACTGGGTGTTAACCATCTGTGTTAACGCATCAGGTTTGTTACCCGCTAGAGTATCTCCTAACTCTTTAAGGAGATCTCTCTGGAGCAGAGTAAAGTGACATAGATAGTTCAGAGACCGAAGTGTGAAGGTCACTGAAGAGAGGGTACACTTCCCGTACCGATCCATACTCCTGGACTCCTTGTTAGGAGGATGGACGGAGGAAGAAGACTCGGCTACTTCCTGCTGAGTGGCCGCCGCCACCACCATGGCATCCACAGACACCCCTTTGGACAGGAACCCATTCCCAGGGGGAGCGGACAGAAATTTATTAGGGCGTCTTGGCACACGTTCCACAGAGTCAGGAGTCTCCCACACCCTTCGACAGATCAAACCCAGGAGCTCGAAGGGTGGAGACACCCAGGAGGTGGAGAGTTGAGCCCCAAAGGCCTTGAGAAATACTGATTCCTCCTCAAAGGGGGTTTTGGACGACCAGCCGCCTCTCTGCCTCAAAATCTCCAGGATGTCAGAGAAAGAGACGTCATCGGAGGACGACTTGGGGGAACCCCTCTAACTCCTCTAGGTCGATATCAGAGGCGAAGGACTCATCCTGGGAGTCTATGTGCTTCCTCTTGCACAATTTCTTTCTTGGGGGCTCCTCAAGCACAGACTGAGGGGCCCTCAGAAAGTTGGGGACCGCTCATGGGGGTATCGCCAGATCTTGGGGCTCCGCAGTCAACCGATAGGGGGACATCAGAGGCTCTCGTCGGCGTGGAAGGGGATGGAATGACTGATCCGGGTGATGTGACTGAGGATCTGGCCAGTGTGCTCCTCATGGCCTCGAAGGCGGGTCCCCCCAAATCCGAGGATCGACCACCCTCCGAGGCCAAGATCGGAATCGAAGTTCCCCGAGCCGAAGCGCCGAGAGGTAGGCTCGGAGCCGACAAAAGTCCCAAAGTATCCCCCTCGGGCCCGACAGAGGAAACCCGGGGTCCGAAACCAGAGGACGGAGCCGACATGGCAAGAGCCGAGGTCGGCACCGAAGAGGCCTTAAGAGGCATCGGAGCCGGCAAAACATCACCCGGAGCAGAACACTCCGGCTCCAAAGACAAGGAGGTGCTCAGAGGAGGAAACATGGGTGCACTCATCGGGACTGGGTCGAGGTCGAAAATAATTTAGCCAAAACTAGCGACTGTAGGAGCATCTGGACCACCCTATCCACATCCAAATCATAGAGTCTGGAGGATTTGGAGGAGAGAGAGGGGGACTGAGACCTCCTATCTGGAGATCCTGGTCTAACACTAGGAGATCGTCTCCGAATGGGCTCTAACAGGATAGGAGCAGAGGCAGATTCAAGAATCACAGCAACCTCCTGCGGCCCCGATGACAAGGGAGCTGAGGCGGTAGAGTCCAATTTAGTAGTCTTCTCCGGTGGCGCCAATGTAACAGATGGAGCCGGAGATCTTTTCTTAGCCTTAGAAGTCTTGGTTTTAGACTGAGAACCAGAGGAAGAGTCCAAGGACTCCTCAAAAGAAAGCTTAAGAAGGCCCTTCAGTATAAGTTTATTTTTCCTCTCCTATAATACCCTGGGGCTAAAAGCGTGACAAAAACTACAGGACTCTTGCAAATGTATAGCCCCTAAGCAGTATACCCAAACAGCATTGTCCATCGGTTATGGACATCTTGTAGCTACATTTTGAACACTTCTTAAACCCGGAGGGTTTGTGTTCTTTTTGATCCTTAGACATAATGGCCAAACCACAGTACACAAGCACAGAAACAGGACTGTAGGCCACAACGGAAAAGGCGGGAAACTACCGCTAACAACAATGACAGAATCTCTAAGTTAAACGAGTCTGACCCGACAACAAGACACACACTGTAGCAAGGGACAAACGCTTTCCTAAGACAAACCACACAACGGAGGGAGGACTAGGTCCTCTAACTTAAACGGGCCTAGCCCGTAGGAACGGAGGGATACCACAAACAACGATAATAACAAGCAACAGCTATAAAAATAGCTTTTATGAAGAAAAAGAACGATTTTCAGTTAGAAAAAGAAGTTTTAAAGCTACTTAGCCACAGCCAAGTGAGACCATGTCCTAGCTCCACGAGCGGCAAATGAGATCTAGATCTGGGGTTGCGGAGCGGTGCAACATGGGATACCAGGTTAGCCCAGCCAATTAGAGACTTTGTGCTAGAAAAAATATAAGTTGGCCGAGTCGGAGCCGATGTTCGGCTCCGAACCCGTGAGTAAGAATGTAAGCTAGATTGGACCACATAACATCAGAATTCTCCACCTCAGAGTTACAGTTCTGTGGCACAACTATTCAGCCCTTCTATACTACATCTAACCACTCTAAATATTCCCTTTATGAGTTACTGACAGCCCTTCCCCCAATTAACCAAGTACAGTCTTTTTGCTGATGTCTTTTATATCAAATTATCATCATTATTTGTATTTTAAAAACAACAGTCGCTACTCATTTTCAAATATTTCCTTAAGGGGAGTATTACATGACAGCTTATGTCAGCAGGCAGTAACAGGACTAGTTTGCATACCAAGTTAACAACTAAAACTTTTTAAAAAAATCCAGCTAAAATTCTGTTGGGGAAAAAGCACATATTTATTGGCTTCTTTTTTATTTCCAGCTATCAGGAACAATGCTGAGAAAACCTTCTAAACTGTGCTGCAAACCGCCAATTATTTAATTTTGCACGGAACAGCAAATATTACCAGAACAGAGGGCCTGGATCACCTGACCTTGGTATGTTGGGTCCCTGGCCATTATTAGAATTTGAGAAACCATGTGGTGAGTTATGCAGAATGAAGGTTCAGGTGAGGCTTGCAAGATGGATAGCACAGGAGTAGCCTTAATGGCTTCAATTGTGAAAGCCTGCCAAGAAGACGAGGCCATAGAGTAGGAAACCAACCTTTTTAGGGCAAACCAACCTTTTTAGGGCCAGGTACTATTAGGATAACTCTAGCCATGAACATCTTGACTGTCTCAAGAAATAAGAAAAGTGTAGGCCACAGACTGAGGGACCACACTATAAACATCAGCAGGAAGAAACTGGGCTTAGCCACTTGAGAAATGGCTTTCCTCGAAAAAGTAGCTGGAGAATTAGAAAGTGACTGGCTGCAAAGGTTTGTTATCAAACTCTCAAATCTTCATAGCACAGGGGGTAGGGGTAAGGATAGGGATGGGATAGCATCCCCCCTCCCCAGCTTGTTGGTGTAATAAACGACAGACATATTGTCACAGTGGATGACAACTACACCCTGACGAAGACTGTCTTGAAATACAAGCACAAATATGCAGTGAAGCCTCTGCCTGCAATCAAAATCCTTAGACAGTCTGCTCTTGACAATACTTCTCTACCCTGAAGCAGAGGCATTCATGTTAAATGCCATCAATAGGAAGGGGGTCAAAAGGATTCTGCCCAAGGGCAAACAGGCATGACGCATCCACCACCCAAGATATTCCTTGCATTTCTTCAAAAATTTTATTGACAGTCTAAGGGATCTAGAAGTTAGTTCCATCAAGCAGTCAATGTCCACTGCAACATTCATGTGTAATCAGGTACACGATACTTCAGTGGATATAAAAAGTGTACACACCCCTGTTAAAATGTCAGTTTTTTATGATATAAAACAATGAGACCACAACAAATCATTTCAAAACTTTTCCCACCTTTAATGTGACCTATAACCTGTACAATTCGATTGAAAAACAAATTTGTTAGGGGAAAAAATATAAAAAATAAAAACGTACAATAAGCTGGTTGCGTAAGTGTGCACACCCTTAAACTAATACTTTTTTGAAGCACCTTTTGGATTTAATTACAGGATTCAGTCTTCTTGGGTAGGAGTCAGTCAGTATGGTACATTTTGACTTGGCAATATTTGCCCACTCTTCCTTGCAAAAGCGCTCCAAATCTGTCAGATTGTGAGGACATCTCTTGTGCACAAGCCGCTTCAGGTCACCCCACAAATTTTCTATTGGATTTAGGTCTGGGCTCTGGTAGGCCATTCCAAAACTTTAATTTTCTTCTAGTGAAGCCATTCTTTTGTTGATTTGGATGTATGCTTGGGGTCATTGTCATGTTGAAAGGTGAAATTTCTCTTAATCTTCAGCTTTCTAGCAGACACCAGAAACTTTTGGCCCAAAAGTGACTGGCATTTGGAACTGTTCATAATTCCCTCCACCTTGACTAAAGCCCCAGTTCCAGCTAAAGAAAAGCAACCCCAAAGCATGACACTGCCACCACCATGCTTCACTGTGGGGATCGTGTTCCTTTGGTGATGCAAAATGTTGTTTTTGCACCAAATGTACCTATGGGAATTGTGGCCAAAAAGTTCAATCTTGGTCTCATCAGATTATAACACATTTTCCCACATGCTTTTGGGAGACCATGTATTGTTTTGCAAATTTTAGCTGGGCCTGGATGTTTTTCTGTAAAAGAAAAAGGCTTCAGTCTTGCAACCCTACCCCATAGTCTAGACATATGGAGAATACGATAGATTGTTGTCACATGTAGTACACAACCAGTACTTGCCGGAAATTCTTGCAGCTCCTTTAGTGTTGCTGAAGGTCTCTTGGCAACCTCCCTGACCAGTTTTTGTCTTGTCTTTTCATCAATTTTGGAGGGACATCCAGTTCTTTGCAACGTCACTGTTGTCCCATATTTTCTCTACTTTTTGGATGACCATCTTCACTGTGTTCCTTGGTATATCCAATGTTGTGGATATTTTTTTGTACCCTTCTCTTGACTGATACCTTTCAGCAATGAAATGCCTTTGATGCTTTGTAAGCTCTCTACGAACCATGGCTTTTGCTGTAACAGGCAACTGAGTAATGTGAGGAAAATCCTACTAGGACAGCTGAACTTTATTTGGGGTTAATCAGAGTCGCTCTAATTGATGTCAGGTGTGTACCGAAGTATTAGTTTAAGGGTGTGCACACTTTTGCAACCAGCTTATTGTATGTTCTTTTTATTTTTTATATTTTTTTCCCCTAACAGATTTGTTTTTCAATTGAATTGTACAGGTTATAGGTCACATTAAAGGTGGGAAAAGTTTTGAAATGATTTACTGTGGTCTCGTTTTTATATCACAAAAACCTGGCATTTTAACAGGGGTGTGTACACTTTTTATATCCACTGTATGTAAAGTAAAGAGACCATCAGTCCTAGGACCTTTTGACAAAGAAAATCCGGAACTAGATATCTTGTAAAATTTGAATTACAAACAACTGTTGTGATAAGCACAGTAAGACATGGGGGTTCATGATGCATCTAATGAAAGCTATGTTCTCTTTCGGCATCAAATGAAATATGGTAATGTTCACAGTTATGCCCAAGGAATTCAACAGGGAAGGAACACAGTGTTTGAATATGCAGTTGCTGCTAACCATTCATCCAGGTATGGAAAGACCTTGGTTCCCTGCAGCCAGAAATGAACTGCCTCAACTCCCATACATTACCTGAACCCCCTTGGAGGCAAGGGTGAGACTAAACAGAAGTCATTTAAAATTGGTAGGGACATGCTCCTATTCAAAATCACAGACAACATTTCTGACCCTAATGCAACTTTTTCTGTTCCAGCTGGTATCACAAAAGTACAAAGAGAACATCCAGTCTACTCCTTGCAGAGAGGACAGAACAGATTGCACGCAGACCATGTGCACAAGCTGTTTTGCAATGTAATGGTTTAGGCCACCAAGATACAGTATGGGCCTAGGAGACTCTGTCTTTGGAAACTAAAAAGAACCTGGAGGAAAAGTCTAGTCCTTTCTGATCTGGTGGAACCTCCTGAATGGCACTTTTAGTGAAAAAAAAAAACAAAAATAATTGAAACCTCTTTTTTGGTTTTGGCTACAGCTCTTTGCCAATGGTGCATAATGGATGGACAGGGACTGTGGTTTGGGTGAATATCGAAATGGAATAGAACTGCCTCTTGATAAAACTGTTCTTACTCACTTCTCCTGTATGATGGCCAATAAGGACAAGGCACAGACAGTCTCCCAAATGCTTTCAGAATGGAGCAGTCAGAAAGCCTTCATGGGCTGTATCACAATTTACCAAAGGTTGTATACCTTTGGGTTAACAATACTTCTGGAAATTTCCTTGGTCACTATGGCCCTTTCCAGAGTTTCTGCTACCAGACTTTTTTTTTTTTTTTTACTTCCTGACCAAGCAGGAAGTTGCTACTTTATACAGAATTAATAAAAATTGTATTTGGTATCCTCAGTAAACCCAGTAAGAGGGAGCCAGGCATATAGTTGGAATGTAATGCCCACTACCACTACCCTTAATGCTGTAGGCCCTACTTTACGAACTAGCCACATGGAGATACTGGACAAAGAAGAAAGGAGAAACATTTAGGAGTGTAACGTCTTTTTTTTCTCTCCTTTTCTTAATTCACAGCAACTTGTACATCTCTTGAATAAAGTCGGTCTCTGGAATATGACAATCTGGGTCATACAGGTTACTGCTCTCATGCTGAACATGGAGGACAAATAAACATACTTCCCCATGTAGCCCCAAGGCACATGACTCCTTGTTAGGTGCAAGAACTGCTGGGATCTCAGAAGTAACAGCCTTCACTACTGTAGCTACATGGGTAAACATCAGGGTTAGAGCCAACAGTGTCACTTCTTGGGCAGTCAGAGAATACTACTGAGACTACAATGTCTGAATTCTTCCACAATGCTTCCATCACCATCTTACCTGGTTGGGGGGGGGGGGGGGGGGTCACCTAAGAAATCGACTTAAAGGATTGGAAGGATTCCTCAAGGATCATCTCTGATGGATGAGGAGAGTCAAGACCCATCTCACTTTAGCTCTAATCATTTTGAGGCTCTCAATGAAGTTCAGATCCTCAAGTGGGATTGTTAGGAAGTCAGTCTCTCGGTCTTCATTGATGTCTTGGAGGGAAGCGGGGACTCAGCAGGCAATTCTACATGCTTCTTCTTGGATATACATTTGTCTTATGCCTAGGGGAGGAATTAATGGAGGAAGCTGCAGGGCCAAACACCACTTGCGATCCAGGAAGTGGGTCTCCAGTCCATGTGACAAGTAATGGTAGGGGTTCAAAAGCCAAAGCAGGCAGCAGAGGTCACAGTGCCATGACAGTTGTAGTCTGCGTTGGGACCTAAATCAAGTTTTAATGTCCTGCTGACCTCCTTGGCAATCAGAAACTAAGAAATGAAACTGCGTCAATCTTAACTGCCAGCAGTTTAGTCTACAAAGACATCAAAACTACAGGTCTTGACACAAGAGTATCAAAAATCTAACCTCTGGGATGGAATCATCAGGCCCGGTACTGGATCGGATGTTGAACCTAATAGTCTGACTCCCAGTTTCAACTCTGAATGCTCCATCAACCTTGAAGGATATGAGACTAGCAAACCCAACCTTGACAGGGTGGCCCATGTCAAGAAGGTCTAGAGATGCATCACTGAAGACCCCAGCATCTTAGGATGCACCACTGGCCAAACTGATACCACGACCTTGCAGGGTCTTTAACAGGTAAGACAGAGTCCTTTGGAAGGAAAATCAACATGAAGAAGCTCTACTCACTCTGATGTTCGCTGGGAATGGTACTTGGAACCACATCTGCTACTCACACAAAAAAGGTTTTCCACATTTTAGTGTAGTTTAAGTCAATGATGACAGACCTTTTTGACCTAACAGGTCCAACAAAGTGAGGTCATGAGATCTTTGGCTTGAGTTAAAAAATAAGAGAAAGGATACTGCTGGGTCTGGGTACTTTACAGATTAAGAGACATACAGGGGAAGATGAGACCCTTACAAGCTACTTCTTGCTGGTAGTAAGATTCTTGCTCAGTGGAAGCCAGTTTCCTTTTAGCATTAGATGGTTTGGAGAAAGTGGCTACAACTGAAGGAGAACCCAAAGAAGCTTCATGACCAGAAGATGCCTTGAGCTTCTCCAATTCTAGGAAAGTACAACAGTGTTTTTCAAGGTAAAATTTTGAAGGAGGCCCAAATCCTGCGCAATTCTGAAAAATGTGCCTCACAAACACATTTTAAAATTTGGACCTGTACTGTACAGGGATTTTTGTCCTGCACTTACACTTCCAGAACTCTTTTGCCTCACGACTCTTTCAAATCCGTTCTACCCATATTCATCTCTTAGCAGCAACAAAAATGCCATCAAAAAGGACAAATGGCAATAAGACTGTCACTCTATGCAAATTATACTCAATGCCAACTAGCTACAGCAACAAGAAGATGGCACTGCAAACACTAAACACTACAAATAACTAGTAGATGAGGGAAGGGAGTGCTTAAAATTCAACTACTATGAGGAAAACAAGTTAACAATCAGTAAAAATTACTACTAAATACAGACAAGAAACAACCTGTCTTGAATGGTAAAAAAAAATATGAGAAAGGTAACTGCTAAAAAATTAAGACAGCCTAGGCTTGTCTTCTTTTCATGACATAAGTGCAGATGAACAGATATGGAGAGGGTACTTGGCAGCACAGCTTGTAGGTAAAGGGGAGGAACTTAGCCTGGCTGATAACTGTCGTAGGGTAGCAAAGTCCTTCCAGTTTTAGTCCTATTAGTAAAGAGAAAGGAACTCCAGTATCAGATCATGTGCTCACACACAGCACGGGATGTTTGGGTGTGCAAGTCACTGGTATCTAAACCAGTGTACCTACCAAAGATGTAAAGCAGAAAAAGAATACAATTCAACATACTTATCATAAATAATTCAGACTCAGTCCTTGAGATCACATCTAGCTTGCAATCTTTTGCAAAAATATGTAGTGAAGAACATGTCACAGCAGCACAAATGTCACACACTGAAGGATTTCTAAAAAGGCTTGATGCATAGTCATGGATCTTACGGAAAGTGGTTTAGGTTTACCTGATATTGTCCTATAGCTCAAAAAGTAACAGTAAGAACTGCAGTCAGATATCCATTCAGACAAGGGAACTTTTAAATATATTTTTGCCATATCTACTTATAAAAAACAAGATAAACATTTGGTCATCTTTCCTATGATATTTAGTTTGGAGCAAGAATAATCATAATTGCCTGTGAACATCTAGACAACACAGCATATAACCATCCTTATTAGAAACTTTGGTATAAAAAACTGGTTAAAAGACTAAATCACTATAGGCATGAAGGATGTGCAGATTCTCAATAGAACCTACACCCCCCCCCCCCCCCAAGCAAAGATAGCCACCATGAAAAACTTCTCCAAAGCTAACTTTGGGCTCCTAAAAACAGACGTGGCTAACTTCACGGCACCCATGCAAATGGAGAATAGTTGCATGACTGCCAAATCATACACCAATGCACTGTACGAACACGTACACAAATGCAGGATCTCGCCATATCCAATAGAAGCAAGAAGCTCTCATCAAAAAAAAGGAAGCCAATCTGGTGGTCCCCTGCCATAAACAAACTCTACAACAGAAAGAAGAAACTGATGCGGAATAAGGTAAAGTCCCAAGACTGAAAAAACACCCTTATCAGCCTAAAAAAAAAGTTGAGATCCCTCATCAAATCCTCTAAAGCTAGCTATGAAAAAAGAACTGCAGCAGATAGTAAAGACAACAAGGCCTTCTATAGTTATGTAAAGAATCTCCACGACAATACCGACATTTGCTCTGAGCTGCTGCACAATGGTACTTCCTATACCGAGCCAACAGATATTGTCAATATACTGGCCGACATATTCAGTGCCAATGTTACCCCTCCCCCAAAGGAACAATCACAATACCAGTAAGATTGCCAGGCACCCAGTGTTACTGCTTCACAGGAAAAACAGCACTGTCCAGGGCCAAGAATACAGCTTCTATGGGACCTGACAATGTCTCTGGCGGTGTTCTACATGTACTACAGAATGAACTGGCACCACACCTGTGTGCCCTGTTCAATCACAGCTTCACCTCAGGCTTTGACGCTATCGAATGGCGCACTGCTACACAGTCATCCCTCTCCACAAAGGAAGACCGGCTGCAGACCCTGGGAACTATCACCCCATTAGCCTGACAAGTCTGATATGCAAAGCTATGGAAAGCATCATCATGGACCTAATAAACAAGGATATAGGGAATCTCCAAACTCTGTATCCCACACAGTTTGGTTTGTGAAGGGTAGATCATGCCTGCTCAACCTGATCGACTTCTTTGAGTCAGTCACCAGAGCTGTGGATGAGGGCAAGGTGGTTCATACAGCCTACCTTGATCTGGCTAAGGCCTTTGATACCATTCCCCACTCAAGAATCATAGAAAAACTCACTAAGATAGGCATCAACCCCTATATCACTAGGTGAGCTGCAAACTGGCTCACAGATAGAACGCACAGTGTGAAAGTAGCTGACTCAAGTCAGACTGCCGACTAGTCACGAGTGGAGTCCAACAGGGTTCGGTCCTGAGTCCTCTCCTGTTTGGTATCTACTTCTATAAAGTCCAGGCCAACACGAAGGGACTCTGGCTGATAAAGTTCACAGACTATTGCAAGGTAGGAGCTATTAACTCCCCAAGTGATGTTGACTTCCTGCAGAAAGGCCTCACTGAGATCAACAACTGGTGTCAGAACCATGGCCATAAGCTCAATGCCAAAAAATGTGTTGTCTTCTCCTTTGGGAAAAACTAGGTTCCCATGAATTACCACATCGATGGTAGTCCACTTAACACAGAAGTCGTTATAAGAGATCTGGAAACACAGGTCAACAGCAACCTCTGTTTTGACCACCACATTATCACTTTGGTCAGAAAGTCCTTCTGTGTGGCACATCTCATTACTAAGTGTTTTGCATCCAGGAAGAAAGAGGTCACTGTCTCCCTCTACTCTTCCCTCATTAGGCCAGTCATCGAGTACAATGCCTCAATTGGCATATACCTCACTAGACACCTGGAACAACTGAAGAGGCCACAAAAGTACCTCACAAAGATGATCCTAGGCCTTAAACAGTTGTCCTATATGGAGAGACTCAAAAAAATTCAACTATTCTGTCTCACATCGCCTACTTAGAAGCGATCTCTGCTTGACTTACAAAGCCATGTCTGACCCATCTCTGTTAGAAATGCTACATCTAAAGAAATCCCAATCCCTCCACACTACACGCTCCAGGAGACCTCAACCTCATTACCACAATCAACAGAACATGCTGGAGGGACAGTTTCTTAGCCCAGAAACTGCCCATGCTATGGAACAGACTTCTCATACATGTCAAACAGAGCATAGCACTGGCCCTCTTCAACAGAAATCTTGATGAGTGGATGGGAAATAGAAAATTCACCCCGGGGATCACTCAAGTGGCTCTACTCAATAGAGGCACTGGGAACTAATGTCAGGTGGCACGATGCTAGGGCAATCCAATGGGCTAGGCTTGTAAAAGCTCCAGGGCCATTAGCCTAGTACACACCTATGAACCTGAACCTTGTAAAGAATTTAGTACAGAAAACTGCAAGAAAGGGACTGTAGCTCTGAAACTCTCCTGGCAGATGTGACAGTTACTAGGAATAAAATCTCCAATCACAAGTATTTCAGGTCTGCTTGGACCGATGGCTCAAAGTTAGGGCAAACTAATTTATCTAAAACAAAGTTGAGGACAAATAGGTGGTCAGAGTAAGAAGGTTCCCCTAAAGAAGGCTTTGCAAACTTGTGGAGCAAAATCCCTAGTGAAACTTAAGAGATGGCTGAAAGATGCACTCACAGAATGGAAAAGTAGGATCTTTTATTAAAGACTTCCACCAAAAACTGAATAAAAGATGGAATGGACACATTTAAAAGTATCTACTCCCTGCCAAGTCACCCACAGGCAGAATCCTATTTGTATACCTTTCTAGTAGAAGGACTCTAATCTATCAAAATCTAGCTGTGTATGCCAGGGTCCTTGACCATTAAAGTAACTGGGAGAAAAACTGCAGTTAGTTTAAAGGAATGGAGAGCCGGGTGACGCTTGCTGGTTAGATGGGAAAGGAAACCTGGGTGAGGTTCTTTATGGTGAGAAGGGACATCCTTTTACTAGGCTGTGAAGATGGAACCACTAATGTAGATGTCTGCAACATGCCTTCAACAACCTGATAAACTGGCCCATGGCTCAAGGGACTAAGATTATTGTACCAGTAGACCCATGGCTCAAGGGACTGAAATTATTGCACCAGCAGAGTTCACTGTATGTCTTTCATGTGGAACCCTACAAAAGGCACCAGAAGAATAGTTGCTATCATAATCTCAAAGTGACAGACGTGAACTATAAAAAGCAGGAATTCCATAGCCTTCTGACAGAATCAACCACTGGACTTGCCAGAATGCCCATCTATGAAGGGAGCTGAAAATCCCTCAATATGTTCATTATTCAAAACAGATGGATCATGCAACAGTTTCCTGGCCAGAATACAGTATTTCCAGACTACCTGCCCATCAAAAGACCTTCAAGACAGTTTGTGAACAGATTGGGGTACAGCAGGATATATACAGTCATCTGAGTGAATTATATTCAGTCTGGTAGGAGATGAGATCACTCTGAATTATGTCCAAGTGGCATCAGTAAATGGTCACGCTTCGTACACCAACTTCTGAACTGTGTCCAGGTGGCATCAAGAAAATGCTCATTCTTCGTAATGCTCCAACTAGGACACTGCAGTGTTCACTAACATTCCAGAGGACCGAAAATACGAAGCAAGCACTTTCTTGCAAGAGCTGGAGACTTCTTTGTTGTGGTGACTAGGAGCCAATCACTCAAATAAGGGAACACTTTGACTCTGTACAGTCGCTGGGGAGTTGCAACCACCTCGAACATATGGCGAATACACTGGGGCCTGTAGCAAAGCCAAATGGAAAAGCTTGGGACTAGTAATGAGCGGCACCCATCCTGAAGTACAGGAGCTCCCCGGACACCTTGACTACCTTCACGCATACACAGGCATCCTGGAGATCTCAACAGCATATCCAATCACTTTCTTGAAGGATTGACTGTAGCTTGACCATCTGACATTTGTCTGTCTTTATATATAGATTTAGACCACTTAAATCTAGCATCAGTCTGCTGTCTTTGTCTTTTGGGGACTAAAAACCACATGGAATAAACCCCACAGCTTTTCTGATGTGGTGGAAGCATTTAGAGAGCTCTTTTTGTGAGCGGGTATGGTGACTTCCATTTTGGCTTCCACCTTTTGATGTGCAAGATAGTTTGAAAGTGGACTGTAGTCTGGCCGGAAAACTGTTGCATGATCCATCTGTCTTGCATGATGAATGCACTCATAGACTGAGGCGATATTCAACTACCTTCAGAAATGGACAGTCTGGTTAAGTCCTCAGGGATGCTGTGGTTGACTCTTAGTAGCACCGTTATGGAGTTCCTAGTTTAATGGTCTACTTCCATCTCTTAAGCAAGGTCTACTTGGAAACTTCTAGGTTTAGGTGGGAAATCTCCCTGACCTCAGTAGTTTCTGAATAACTGTTGCATAAAGGGTGATTGTTGGGATTTGTGAAACCATATAATCTCGGCTCTCTTCTGGCTCCTAGCAAATGTTGGTTGGGGAGTGGAGAACTTTACCTCAATGGTTGCAAACATTTTCTCCTCCTGATTACTCTTCAGTGATTTATCCTTCATCTCTGGTCAGAGAAGGAAAGACCCATCCAAGAGGCAGTTGGTGAATGACGCCTTGAAGTTGTCTGAAAATCTACATAACCAAAGCCAGGGTAGCCTCCTCACTGTAATACTTGTCCCAGCTGCCAGTGCTGCTCCATCTGCTGCACTGTGGATCAGTCTCAGAGAAAGGCATAGTGATTGGCAATTGATGGCACCGGCAATTCCACTTTACTGAGGAGGTCACTGTGTGGCAGACTTTTTCAATGTATCTAGTGCCTTCTCCATTAGGTCATACTGAAAAAGGATCATATAAGTCATGTAATATATAGCCCAGATGGCAAAAGTGCCTGGTGTACATATAAGCTTCCAAATAAGACTCATTGCCTGAAATCCTTATCTTGGGGGGGTGGGGGGTGAATCAAAAGGGTCTTTTCTGTGCACTCTCAGTCTCAGACACCACCAACAAAAACCTTACTTCAAGCTAGTCTGTCCTCCAGGGAGAGCTGGAAGACCTTGTCTGGTTTCCCATGGATAGGCTCTGCCATATCAGGCTTTTGCCAAGCTCTATCCACAACTAGATCAGTTATATGATCAGTGGCAGGGACTACCTAAGATGTATGTGGTGCAGACTGAAAAATCACCAATCATGTGACTGATGTGGCTGCGGACAGGACTTAATCCTTCTTCACCTAGGGCAGCCCCCATCTCAAGTCCAACTCTTTTGGGGAAAAACTAGCCCTTATCTGAATATCTTGAATGCTTATCTTCCTCCAATCTGTTTTTTCTTTTTCTACCCTCAAAAGGCAGGAGAACCTTTTAGAGTCATTTTGTTTTTTCACTTATAAAGAGTGTGATTTCCTTAAATTCTTACAAACATCACAAGCGGTTTCTAAATATTCCACTCCAATGTATACCTCACAAATGTCATTCATGTCTTGAGAGTGGAATTTTGTGACTTTTTCTGGCATTTTTTAAGCCAGAGGTCTTGTCCACGTCTCATGCACAACACTACAAGAAACCCCAGAAACAAAGTAAAGGACTAGTAAAGCAGTAAAAATGTTAACCCTAGAAAAGAGATTAATCAGCTAATCTAGTTAGCTAAGCCTAAAACAGACTAGAGTAAAAAGATGGCCTACAACTATGGCCCTGGCATGGGAGCAGAAGAGAAGGGAAAAAGCACTCAAAATTAGCTACTTCCCCAAAGAAAGAATAGTGTGAAAATCTTACCATAGCCATAGATGTCCTTCTCTTCCATATTGCAGTTTTCCAAACTCTTAGGTTTTCCTCTCTTGCTATCTGAACGTCTGGCCAGTAAACAAAAGCTTCCAGTCACAGCAGGGTACGTTGGGCTAAGGGAACATGGGCCATAAAAGTGACATCTGCTCATACCAGATCTCAGAACTGAGTGCCCCAGTCGGACCCCAGTCCCAGGAAAACTGTACAAGTCCAGTGACATTCAAGATGGAACAGTTTAAGGGAAGAAGAGGGGAAGGAGGGAGGAAAGGAATATTGAAACATGGAAGAGAAGGACATCTACGACTATGGTAAGATTTTACGTAACTATTCTATGTCTTTCTAGTCTCATGTTGCAGTATTCCAAACTACTGAGTGAGTACTAAAGCTCACTGGGAGAAGAGGGTGGTGGCTTGGAACTATTTTCTATAAATCCATGGAGGATTGTCCTGGCAAATCCATCTCTGGATTTGGAAATGTGGTCCAATTTTTAATGCTTGGTAAAGCTGTGGACAGAGGTCCATGTAGCTGCCTCTAAAATGGTATCGATGTCCAATCCTTTAAAGAAAGCTCCAGATGAAGCCAAAACTCTAGTGGAGTGTGCTTTAATTTTGGACCCCAAGGATTTCCCAAGGAATGCAGAAGGAAATTGCTCTGGAAAGCCAGGCTGAAATTGTCCGCTTTGTCACTGCTTTCTCCAGGGTCCTGGGGTGAAAAGGAGACAAATAATTGGTCTGATTTTCCAATAGATTTGGTCTTGTCTAGGTAAAACCTAAGCTGTCTATGCACATCAAGGGAATGTAAAACTCTCTCACTGTCACTCTAAGGATGGGCAAAAAAGGTGGGAAGGTGAATAATTTGGTTTAAGGATAGCTCATTGACCACGTTAGGCATGAAGGAAAGGTTGGTCCTATGAGTTACCCTGTCTTTGTGGAAGATGAGAAAAGGGGGAATGGCCATGAGGGCCTGTAACTCTGACACTCTTCTAGCTGATGTCAAGGCTACTTGGTCTACTGTTTTCCAAGTATAGTGTTTTAGAGAGGTCTTATAAATTGGTTCAAAGGGGGCTACCATGAGCTTCTCCAAAACATAATTCAGGTCCCGGGGGTGGGATTTGGTTTCCTGAGGGGGGGGGGGCTAAAATGCAGCACTCCCTTTAGGAATAACTTTGCAGGAAATCAAGAAGCCAAAGGAGAGTCCAGAGGCAGACAAACTGAAATAGCAGCAAAGTGGGCTTTAACAGAGGAGTACACCAATCCCATTTGCAAAGAGTTCACACAAGTATGACAATACCAAAGGACATCACCCAGGAAAGGGTCCAACTGTCTTTGTAGACACCACATGGAGAATCTTTTCCATTTAGACATACAAGATCTCCTAGTATTAGGTTTCCCGGCCTCCTGCAAGACTATGAGCACGTCCTCATTGCAGAGGTGTAAGTAAGGGATCATAATTTTAATCGGCCACAGCATAAGATTCAGAGACTGTAGTTGGGGGTGGATTAGAGATCCCTTGCTCGGTATGAGAAGGTCCACTCTGTGAGTAACTTGTGGTGATTGCTCCTGGCTAAATGCAGAAGGAGGAGGAACCAGTGCTGTCTTGGCCAAAAGGGAGTCACCAACAAGATTTCTGGTTTGTCCTCCCAGACTTTCAGTAGGACCTTCTGAAGTAGTGGGAAGGGGGAAATGAACACAGAAACATCCTTTTCTAAGAGATTGAGAAGGCGTCCTTTGTCCTTGCCAGAGAACTGGACAGCCTGATGCAAAAGGATGGAAGCTGTCTGTTCATAGGGGAGGCAAACGGATCTGAGGTGACCCAATTTGTGACTATGCCTAAGAACGCATCCCTGTCGAGCATCCATTCATGGGACTGTGACATGGACCTGCTGAGTATTCTGCTCTGAAGGGATATACACTGCCTGTTGTGCGACTCCCTGTTTTGTGGCAAGTTCCTACACTTGGAGAGCTAGTCTGCATAGCAAGTAGGATTTTTGTTCCTCCCTGCTTTTTCCCATACCACAGAACTGTAGTGTTGTCTGTGAACAATTTTAGTGGGCCCTGCTTTAGCGTGTGTTGGAAGGCATTTAGGGCCAAAGGAATTGCTCACATCTCCCCGATATTGATATGTTCCTGTTTTGATGGAGTCCAGCCAAGTGCCCTGGATGCTTAGGGAACTCATGGCTGCTCCCCATCCCAGATCTGAGGCATCTGTGTACATCTCCTGCACTAGGAAGGGAGCCTGTAAGGGAAGCCCTGGGTTGCAGTTCACTTGATTCAACCACCACTGAATCTCTTTCTTGAGGCAAGGTAGGAAAGGGTTTTTTGTACTCTAGAGGATGAGAGTGCTGTGTCCATACAGACCTTAGATACCATTGTAGCTTTCTCATGTGGAGCCTTGTCAATGGCAACATGGGAATGGTCAATGCCATATGACCTAGGAGTCTGAGGTACTGCCTTGCAGTCAAGTATGTGGCCTGAAGGACGGTGAGCAGGTACTGCCTTAAATATTTCACCTTTTGAAGTGGCAGAAAAGCCCTCATGACATCCATCCCTATCCTGCACAAGAATATCTGGTCCTGAGAGGGGGTCAGGTTGGACTTGGGGTAATTTATCTTATAGCCCAGTGCCTACAGGAGTGATATTACTGTTTGTAGATGGTGTTGCATGGATTCTGTGCAGTCTGCCTGGATGAGAAGGTCATCTAGGTAAGGGAAATTTTGAATCCCTTGGGGCCTGCAGAAGGCCACCACTGGTGGCAAGCACTTGGTGAAGACCCCTGGTGTTGTATAAAGTCCGAAGGGCAAGGCAGAGAACTGAAAATGTGAGGAAGCCACACAGACGTGCAGATATGTCCTGTAATTGGGCCTTATGGGGATGTGGAGGTAGGCATCCTTGATGTCTAAGGCGGCCAAGAATCTCTGAAGGAAAATCAAAGGGAAGAGGGTCTGCAGAGTGAGCATTCAAAATGTGGGCACTTGCAGGAAGAGAGAGAGGTGGGAAAGATCTAGGATTGGTCTCCAGGAGCCATCTTTCCTTGGGAATAGGGAGAATCTGGAGTAAGAACCCTTTCCCTTTTCTGTCACAGGGGCAGGTTGAATTGTTCCCTGGGAAATTAGGCCGTCTACAACTGCATGAAATAATGGAATCTGTTCTTTTGGGGGTTGTAGAATGCCCCTCAAAGAAGGAGTTGTGATCCAGGTCATGAAATAACCCTTCTCTATAATGGATAAGACCCACCTGTCAGAGGTGCCATTTTCCAAACAGGGAGACAGTGAGACAGTTTTAGGGATCTGGAAATGAAGTTGAGAGGTTTTTTTCAAAGACTACCTGCCCCGTCTTGAAATTGAGGCTTCTGGGCTGGAGTCTGAGCAGGCCTGGAAGGGGTGGTTTGCTTCCTGGCAATCTTCCTGCACATGGAAAAGGAGGAGCAGAATGTTTCCTGATGAATTGGGTTTTTGTTGCGTAGTTACTGTGGAATATGGGGACAGGAGAAGCAAAACAGGTGTTTCAGGTCTTGTAGCACCTTTCCCTTCTGTTGCAGAGTTTTGAATAACTCAGCCACCATTGTCCCAAAGAGGGCAGAGTTATCAACAGGCGCATCCAAACGTTTTGCCCCAATGTCATCAGGTAGGGGCTGTAACCTTAGCCAGGAATAGAAACTTCAGCTGCATTGTAACTGCATTTAATGGAATGCCTAGTGACCTGAGAGGATAGAAATATAAGGTTGGATATCTGAGCCTTGGTAAGAGAGTCTGGGATTTCACTCAAAAGTTTACTGGCTTTTCCTAAAATGGCTAGGGCATATTTGGACATATGGCTTTGATAATCTATTGCCCTGAATGCCAAGGTAGATGAGGTGTAAACCTTCTTCCCAAGGCGTTCCATGGCCATGCTGTCTTTGTCTGCAGGGAGAAATGAGGAGGATGGAAGGAGTTTAGATGCCTTATCAGCTGACACTGATACAGTGCCAGGGTCTGCTTCTAGGCACTTATAACAAGGAACTTGGCTCCCTCAAGGACTTTGTAGAATTTGTCAGACCTTTGAGATGCAGGAGGCTGAGAATCAGGATTAACTGGTGCTGCATTAAATGCATCCAGAAATGCTGGTAGTACTGGCGGTATAACTGAAGGAGCAGGGGAGTCCGTCAGAAGTTGTTCATAATCTCTTTTCTGAACTTCTGTCATCTCAGAGAAGTTCCATTTGAAATGTTCCCTCATTTTTTTTAAATGGTCTCCCCAAAGACGAGAGCCTCTCCTGGGGAATCTGTTTCTGCAGATTCTTCTTCAGGAGAGGCATAGCAGAGGGGAGATGGCAATTGGGAGACATATGACAGGGAATCCTCTGAGGAAGAGTCAGAGGATTCCTCAGCTTCAGCTTTGGAAGTATCTAAGGCCCAAGGCCTAGGGCTCATCACAAGAGGAGCCACTGGGGATGCCAAGGGTGTAGTAGGCCTCAGAGCCATAAAGGCATTGAAAAGGCTTTGAGAAAAAAAGTACAGTTTTGTACCTACCATAAATGTAGATGTTCGAGGATTCCATTGCTGCAGTCCTGACTATTGGGGTATAGTCCGCGTCCAGTCGGCCCGAATACCAGAGTATAAGGCTGACGTCGGTCAGGGCGCATTAGACTGACGTCAGTACGTCAGGGTACTAATGCGCATGACCGACGTCATATCCTCAGTCTTTTCTTGCCCCAGATGTCAGAAGACCCTAAAAAGACAAGTCCCAAAAAACCTGCACCAAAACATGTACAATATATACAACAATATATACAAAAATATAAGCATGTAAACTCACCTACACAACCACCCCTAAATACAGAGGGAAGGAGGGAGGGTAATTGGACTGCAGCAATGGAATCCTCGAACATCTACATTTATGGTAGGTACAAAACTGTACTATGTTCTTCGCCTTCCATTGCTGCAGTCCTGACTATTGGGTAGAATCCCAAAGCAGAGGTAAGGGAGGCTGGCAAATCATAAAGAAGTAGGAGCTGACAACATGCCTTGCAAAACAGCTGTGGCAAAACCAGCCCTAGACTTAGAGTAGATAGGAAGGTGATAATGCTTAGAGAAAGTATGCACTGAACTCCAAGTAGCTGCTTCCAAAATATCCTTAGTTGCCACCCCCCTTAGAAATGCTGTTGAAGTGGCAGTAGCCCTAGTGGAATGAGGCCTAATCCCAGCTGGAATCTCCTTGCCATGATGGGAATAACAAAATGCAATGCAAAAGCCAATCCACCTAGAAATAGTTTGCTTTGACACAGGCTTGCCCTGTGAACTCAAAGCAAAAGAAACAAACAACTGCTGAGACTGCCTAAAATCCTTAGTCCTGCTTAAATAATAACGCAATTGCCTGTGTACATCTAAAGTGTGCAAAATCTTTTCCCCTTTATTTTGAGGGTCTGCAAAAAACGTAGGCAAATGAATAGTTTGGTTTAAAGCCACACTAGAAACCACCTTAGGCATAAAAGAAGGATTAGTACGTAATGATACCCTATCCTTATGGAAAATCAAAAAGGGCTCTACTGCCATAAGGGCCTGCAACTCAGATACCCTTCTTGCAGAAGTAATAGCCAACAGAAAAGCAGTCTTCCATGACAAGTATTTCAATTCAGCAGTAGCTGCAGGCTCAAAAGGTTGTAGAGTAAGTTTTTCCAACACAAAATTGAGATCCCAAGCAGGAGTAGGAGGTCTACGTGGGGGTCTTATATTCTTTGCCCCTCTAAGAAACTGCTTGAACAAAGGATGCGAAAACAAAGGTGGGTCACAATCATAGTGAGCTGAAATTGCTGCAGCATGAATCTTAATGGAAGAGAAGGACAAACCTTTGTCCAATAACTCAGTAAGATATTGAAGAGCCACACTCAAATTAGGCTCAGAAATCTCCAAATTCTTTGCTGTACTCCAAAATAAAAATCTCTTCCATTTTTCTGCATACACTCTCCTTGTACTAGGTCTTCTAGCTTCCATAATCACATTTAAAACTTGTTGAGGAAGTTGAGACCTGCTGTGCCTCAACACAGAATATGCCAGGCTGTTAGATGAAGAGAGTGAAGCTTGACATTGAGCAGATGACCGTCCTTCTGAGATAACAGATGAGGAATCAGAGGTAAAGGCCATGGAGGCTTCTTTACCAGACTCCGTAGTAGTGGGTACCAGTGTTGCGAGGCCAATCTGGAGCTATCAAAATCATCCTTGGCCTGTCTTGTCTGACCTTTAATAGTACCTTTGGAAGAAGAGGCAGAGGTGGAAAGGCATACACATGAAGGTTTTTCCAACTGAAAGACAGAGCATCCACTTTCCAAGCTGTGTGATGAAACCCCTTTGTGCAATACTGTGGCAGCTGGTGGTTTAGTGGAGAAGCGAACAGATCTATGTCTGGAGTTCCCCATGACACTGTCAGTTTCTGAAATACATGAAGATCCAGTTTCCACTCGTGGGGATCCATGATTTGTCTGCTTAACACATCTGCTAAGGAGTTCTGTGCTCCTGGCAGAAACCTTGCCTGAAGAGTTAGTTGCAGGCTTAGCGCAGTCTCCCATAAAATCATTGCTTGCCTGCATAGAGGATAAGAATGTGTTCCCCCTTGCTTGTTGATGTACCACATGACAGTTGTGTTGTCTGTTAGAATCAACACCTGCCCTGGAAGAAGTAACTCCTTGAAAGCCATTAATGCAAACTGGACTGCTAACATCTCTTTCATGTTGATATGTAGATGCTGTAGTCTGGCAGGCCACTTGTCTTGTATCCACTTTCCATTTAGATGAGCTCCCCAAGCAATGTCCGAGGCATCTGTCGTTAAGATCTGACTTGCCTCTGGCCGGGTCACAGAGAGTCCCTTGTTTAGGTGACATTCCTGAGCCCACCACAAGAATTCTTTTGAAGGCAAGGTATTATTTGAATGACAGTGTCCAAATCCTGGCAGTGCTGTGTCCATACATTTTGAGATACCATTGTAGCTTCCTCATATGCAGTTTGGCATTGGGAAGCACCAGAATACAAGATGCCATGAACCCTAATGCTTGAAGGACTGTCCTTGCAGTCAGCACGGACTGATGAGATAGTTGATGGAAGTAAAGTGACAGACTCTTTTGTTTGTCCGGGGTTAAAAAGGCCATCTGGGCTGCTGTATTCAGTCTCACACCCAGAAAGCACATGTCTTGAGAGGGTACTAGACTGGACTTTATTTCGTTCACAGAATACCCTAGGCATCTTAGCACTGCTATAACATATTCCAGATGCTGTAGAAGGTCTTCCTTTTCTTGAGCCAGAATCAGGCAGTCGTCCAAGTAAGGATAGATTTGAATTCCTTGAAGCCTGAAGTAAGCTATCACTGGAGCCAGAACCTTTGTGAATACTCTGAAGCAGTAGATAAGCCAAAGGGCAATGCAGAGAACTGATAATGAGAATTTCCAGCTCGAAACCGCAGATACTTCCTGCAACTTAGCCTTATAGGCACATGAAGGTAAGCTTCCTTGAGATCTAAAGTTACCATCCAGTGATCTTTGCCCAGCAGAGGTAAAAGCTGTTGTAACGTCAACATCTTGAACTTGGGAATGTCCAAAACGTGTTGAGGAGAGATAAATCCAAAATTGGTCTCCACGTGTTCCCCTTCTTTGGTACAAGGAACAGGCGAGAATAAAATCCTAGGCCCCTTTCTGATACAGGGACTGGCTGAATGGCCCCTATGTGAAGTAACTGAGAAACTTGCTTGTGAGCCTCTTTTCTTTGTGGAGGAGGAACGTCTGGCATGCCTTTGAAAGGGGCATTGTATGGAAATAAAATCTGTAACCGTGGTGAATGATATCCAACACCCATTTGTCTTGAGTAATTAAATCCCAATTTTCTTTGAAAAGAGACAGTCTTCCTCCCAAAGGAGCTGCCAAACGTGAATCTGCTGGCAGCTGAAAAGACAGGTCATTGGGTTTGTTTACGAAAGGACTGACCCTGCCCTCACCAGAAGTCTGAGCAGGTGAACTCCTGTTCTAGGCCTAAAAGAACCTTGAGCCCTGCCCCTACCACGTCTAGACCTACCCCTAGACTGGGAATCATAAGCAGGATATGTCCACCCCTTAGCAGGCCAATTTCTACTAAACTTTGGTGGCTGCACCTGCAAAAATCTTTAACAGTTTGCATAGACTTAGCTTTGTCCTCCATTTTCTTTAAAACTGCTTCCACAGGCGATCCAAACAACACATCAGACTGTAAAGGAGCATCCAAAATCCTTGTCTTAACATGCTCAGCTAAATTCTGATCCTTCAACCAGGCATGCCTGCGAAGAACAGAACTGGTAGCAGCCACCCTCGAGGAGGCCTGTACAGCATCAAAACCACATTGCAAAGAATGCTTACCCACTTGTTCAGACACGTGAACCAAATCCAGCAACTCTTTACACTCAATACCTTCCGCCAAAGCATCCACCTTAGATTTCAATTGTGAAAGGAGATAATTCTGATATTTTAGCATGTGAAACTGACAATTCAACGCTCTCATGGCTAGAGTGGAAGAAGTATACACTTTCTTTCCCCACCTATCCAAAGCCCTTGCCTCTTTATCAGTGGGAACAGGATTTTTAACCACAGAAGCCTTTACACCTTTAGGCCCTTGAGAAATAGTTTCTGGGTCCGCCCTAGGACTCTTAAACAAATATTTATGAGCTTCGGGCACCCTATAATACCTATCAGGCTTAACAGGAGCAGGAGGCAAAGAGTCAGGGTTCAGGGAAGCCTCTGCAAAACATCTTCCACCACATTCAACACAGGAGGAATAGCTAAAGGCCTATGCTGGGGTAAAACAAGAATTCCCTAAGCCTTTTCCTGGAATCAGAGTAATCCTGGCCTTCCCATTTAAAGTGCTCCCTCATGGAATGCAGAGTCTCTGAAAATGAGAAATCCTCAGGCGGAGAAGCTGTAGGAGTGGAATCATCCACATCAGAATCAGAATAAGTAGGATACTCCTGCATATCTTCCACAGAAGATTCTGAAGCCTCTGAACACTGTTCAAAACTATCAAACTCCGGTTCCACCCTAGGCCTCTTATCAGGCGGGGGCATAGAACCTCTAATCATAGTAATCAAATCTTCTGCCATTTTAAGCATATGTTTCTTAGGTACAGAACCCGAAATGCTAGGAGAAGCCCCCACTGAAGCTGAACTAGGCCTACCTCTCAAAGAAGTTTTGGCAACAGAAGGAGAGGCTCTAACTACCTTGGGAAGAGAGGGAAGAACAGTCACCTGAGAAGCCCCCTCAGCCTGGCCTACCTCCTGAGAAGGCACATCCTGTAATAGTGTAGTTTCAGCCTGGGACTCCATGGAAACTCCTGGCAAAACCTCCGGCTCCACTGAGCCTTCTAAAGAACCGACGTCCGGGACTGCCGGTTCATCAACCCTAGGCTTCACTGTTTTATCCTTGCGCTTCTTGGAGGAAGCGGGCGTCGGAGCATCCGACGGCATTTTATAATTGCAACGCTTCCCAAACACTAACCTGGCACAGTCTAACCTCCTCTTAATAGTGCGTTTGTTAAACCTAGCACAAGAGCGGCAACCAACAACGCCGTGCTCAGGCCCTAAACAAGGTATACACAAGGTATGATAATCCCTATGAGGTATCTGTTTCCCACAAGAAATACAGTTATTCACTTTTTCTGACATCCGGTAAAATACTGAGGCAAGAAAAAAACAAAATGTTCCCCAACGGGGTACTTAGCCAACTCTGTTTCGGTCTGAAACTCCGGTTTCGGAAATATTTCAGAACGCCAACCTGCACTCGCAAAACTGCTTCTGCATCGGACCATGCGGCAAAAAAGACTGAGGATATGACGTCGGTCATGCGCATTAGTACCCTGACGTACTGACGTCAGTCTAATGCGCCCTGACCGACGTCAGCCTTATACTCTGGTATTCGGGCCGACTGGACGCGGACTATACCCCAATAGTCAGGACTGCAGCAATGGAAGACGAAGAACATCCTGCTAATCTGGCTGTCTTTCTATTGCCTTACTCACTATCTGAAGTGTATGGGCTGAATCATGTAACATGTTTTGTTATACTTCTCATAGCAAAAAAAAAAAACAAAAAATAGTCCAACAATCACCTAGGCAAAGTGACCTTAAGCACTTTTTGTCCTACTCTGTTAAGGCTGAACAAAACAGAGTTAATCATGGCTCCCTATTAAAATACTGACCGTTGGAATGCACACTGTCGAAAAGCTGGAAAAAAATTGAAAAAAAATGGGAGAATAGCAAATTTCAAAAATTGCTCTTCTCCTTAACACTTCTTTTTGCAGAGGGGGCAAGCACCTCCTGCACACCCCCCCCCCCCCCCATACAACCCTCAAACTTCTATATATCAGCTCAGAGATCATCATAGCTTGGAGAAAAGGGAATATTACAAGAAATGGAATCTCAGACTTAGCACATGCAAGTTTGTTCTTTCAGCCATTCAGTCTCCATATTTCGGGACTTGCTCTAGTAGGTCCTGACATTTCAAGCCATTTCCATTAATCATATTGCTTCTTATCTTTAGTTCCAAGTAGAAATGCAGTGGTCTCTGAACATTTAGACAGTGTAATAAATATACTCCAGGATTTGAAAAGTGATGGGAAAAAACATGCTGATTTAGATTTGATTCTGTGGCTACCTCTGTCATACAGGATAAGTTGGTCCACAAAGGCAATCTGTCCTTATGGAAGACAATGACAAAGAGGTTCAAAATAAAGAAAATATAGTTTGGAAACAGTCCTGTAAACATAGCAACTACCAAAAATAAAGTATTTGATGCTAAAGATTTTAGATTCACTGCAGCTGCTGGTTCAAACAGGAACAATATCAGTTTCTCCAACATGAAATTAAGGTCACCAGCTCTGCAAGCATAGATGGACATAGCTCTGAATATGACGCAGGAGTCCACAGTCTGATTTGCAACTTGGGTGCCTGGTGAAACTAATGTGAAGGAGTGACTCTGCTTTGCTGAATTCTCTGTCGACAGGAAGAAGCAGGGATGCATGTTCCCTTGGTTGAATCCCCCAGTAGATAGCAGAAACTCCACAGGAGTGCTGGCTTCCATAAAAGTATGGCTGTTCTGAGGAGTTACGTCATTCAAGGAAACAAATAAAACCCTCTCATTCATGTTCACTGCACAAAGAACCCTTGGTGTGTTAATGGGTATGTGCTGTAGAATTACAGCTATACAAGGAAAAATATCTAAAGTTTGCCTAAACAGATGGCCCGTTTTGGTCAGCTCTCATCCAAGTAAAGGGTAATGAATGAACCAGCTAACTGAAAGGAGGTAGGTGCAGATGGTTGGCATGTTGAAACGAAGCGGGACAGACAAGAAAAAAAAAGGGGAAACATGAAATTAAGATCCTAAGGCGTTACCATTTCTTTATAGATGGACGTACCAAGAAAGTGTTTTGACAAGAGGACTTGCAAACCTTTAGAGAAGCCAATGAAGATGAACTCAACTCTTGATAAAGTATGGAAATTAAAGCTAAATGAAGCTACATAGAGGAATCAGTCCCTAGTCAAAGATCCATGTCACGTACTGGAGAAATGTTGGGATAAGGACTAAACAGAGGTGAATTCCTTGGCCAATGGTCCACAATGAAAAACTAGTCCATTTGCAATGTCTGTCTAGTAGAATAGCAGATATAAGGATCTGAACCACCTTGGGGAATACACACAAGGTCTCTGGCTATCAGGGATAGAAGGACAGGGTCAGGCTTGACAGACAGATGTCAGAAACCTTTGCATAGTCTTAGGTGGAGAATCCCCAGTAGACAAGGCCATAGCAAGGGGAACCAAAAACTCTTCAGGGCCAGAACTGAGCTACAAGAATTTGGCTTTCTTCAGAAATCACATAATAACGAACAATGAGGAAAAGCATAAAGGATACGGCGCAGTCACTGCTGAACTAGACTTTCACAGCATCCTGGATGTTTGCCACCATGAAGACAGAGAGAAAGTGTTGCTATAAATGGAGTTGGCTGGGGAGACAAAGATGATGCAGCAGGGCTTGCCCCAGGGCCCAAGAAGTCATCTGACTGAAGGATCACTCATAGTGCATCAGCAAATATTGGCTGAGCTTGTCCATAACAGAGTTGGCTTGAACTGGAATATGTGATGCTACTAGACCGTGACAAGTCAACGTGGCCCATTCTCAGAGCCACATAGTGGCTTAGTTATCAAGAAGTAGGCTGCCAGGTTACCAAAGTAGCCGACCATCACTCTTTGAGGGTGAAAATCCTGTAACATCTGCAACATTAAGAGGATTGTCCTCATTTCCGGGACATTTACATAAAGGTTGGTCTCTTCCTGTGACCATGTCTGTTGGACTGTCTGCCTCGAACAATGCCACCCACAGCAGATTCATTGATGGTAATGGTAATAGGACATGGGATTGAAAGAACTGCCTTGAGAAAGGTTGTCTGGATAAAGCTAAGTGCCTGTGGCACACCTGGGAAATCCTGATGAGAAGTGCATAAGGGGTCTGTGTTCCGAGTTCACTGAACCAACAAGATCTACTGCATGACCCTTATATGATCGCTTGCAAAGGAAACTAAAATGGGTGTTGATGCCATGACCCATAAAATCTTGAGGCATAATTTTCCTGTTGCTAGAGGAGATTACATTAGACTGTGAACCCGGCTTGTATGGATATCATCCTGTCTTGGAAGAGGCTGACTAAACAAGGCAGTGTGTCTAGGTGACCCTCTATGAGGATTAGTGTTAGTGATGACTTCATCTGGGACTCTGCAATATTCACAAAGGCTCCCAAGAACCAGCACAAGTGCAGTAAGTAATCCCTGGTCAGAATTAGGGACCTTATTGTAGGACAAATTTAACAGCCAGTCATCTATGTGGAAAATTTTGTTCCACGTCAGCTTGAGATGGTCTGTAATGGCTGTCATACATCCGACAAACATCCTGACAGCTCTGGTCATATCAAACATGGGGCCCTGAACTGACAGTGATTGCCTCCTACCCCGAGGTGCAAGAATCTCCTGGATGATTTCTTGGCTATCTTAATATGCAGATAAACATTCTGAAGATCTAAGCAGCACAGCCAGTCTTCCATCTTTAGATTTGGAAGGACTGCTTACACTGACACCATCTGGAATTTTGTCTTTTTTACAACTAGGTTTTGGATGGTAGAATCTAAAGATTGTCTTGAAGTTCTTTGTTTTCTTGGGAACCAAAAATATCCTTCAACGGTGACTGGATTTTTTTGTTTTGATTCGGTAGGACCTCTTGAACTGTTCTTTTGCGTAAAAGGTTTGAGACTTACAGTTTCACCACTACCTTCCAACTGGATGCACTGCTGAGAAAAAGAAGAGGTAATGGCCAGAAGGAGAAAATACAAAAGGAATAGTGTAGTCTCGAAATACTATCCCACTCGCCCACTAGTCTTGTGCGATAGCTTGCCACAAAATAACTTGCAGAGAGTTCTAGCCCACAACAGCCTCCAGACAGGGTCAAATGAGCAAGCCTCCTAAGTTCAGTGTCCGACTCCCAGTCTGAGGACTGCACTTTATGCTACAAGACTACATCTACTCTGGAAACCTCCACAGTCACAATGGCATCTATCAAAACACTGCTAAAAAGGTAGTAGTGGGAGGACTTCCAAGATAGCTGCATAGTGATCAATAGACTGATTTTAGCTCTCCCTGTGTGAAAACAGAAAGAGAGAAAAAAGAGCCATTAAAGTTGCCACTCTAGGTAAAATTCATTGACTGGTTATTAATTATACTACCTGGAAGGCAGTAAAGAAGAAATTTGGAGAACCTGAAAGAAAATGAAAGTCAACCAAAAAAGGAGAAAATTCTAGTTTGGAAGAGTCTTGCAGCTGTTCCAAAAAAAATGTTCAAGTTTCAGCTTTGGTAGAAGAAATTACTTCTAAAAATTAAAGGAAAAAATAAATCAAATGTACTCAGCATTGTTTAAAATAAATGAAACCCTGAAGGAATGAGTCAACTTAAATAACAAAAGAATGAAAAAAATAAAATAAAAAAAAAAACTAGCCATTCAGATTAACTGATAAAAACTGTAAAAATCAAAGACTGAAATGAAGAAAAGTTTGACAGAGTAAGAGGTTTCTCAAGAAAAGTTGTTTGAAAAACTAGTCAGAAAACAGTGCACAGAAAAAAATATTTTCTGCTATACTAGAAAAACTGGAAGGAACGGTCTGTATTATTTTTATGAAAACACTAACAAGCAAGCGGACTGGCATTCCACAGCAGGATTTGTTAAATGAATCAGTGCATCGTGTGTATGCTCCAAACCTAGCCATGAGAAAGCAGCCAAGACCTATACTAGCAAAAATCCTACCAGCAGGAAGAGCTGATTCTAACAAAACTGTGGTAGAAAGGAGAACTGTTAAATAGAGATAACTGTTCACTCTACACAAGGTTGAAGAGAAGTTAATCGCTGCAATCAGGGAATATCAACATGCAGGTGTGAGGCTCAAGCTACTGTATCCAACTTTCTTCGGATTTTTTTTTTCCTGAAGAAAAGACATTTTTTGATGCAGAACAGGCTAAGGAGGAAATAAAGCATATCCAACAAAGAGTGAGCCAACAAGCAGAAAGTGATTCTGCTTCTTCTGACAACCAAGCCCATAGAGACTTTGCCAGGAAAACCTTTTCTATTGTTCCAAAAAATGTTTGAGACGAAAAAAAATCATAGGTACTGACTGGAAGAATCAGCAGAACCTTGAACTTGAACCAGAGACTGGTGCTGGGAGATGATCAAGAAGACGAGCAACACAAATTAATTAATAAATATGGCACTCTAAAGCATTAATCCTACTGGATACAGGAACAGTCGTGCATATGGCTTTGCAAGAAAAAGTGACTGCAAAAGACTAGAATTTTGATGACTTTGTTAAACTTGTGAGTGAACTGTAAAGCATACACCTCACTTTTTTAATCAATGTCTAGATGGACACAGAAATAAATGTTATGCTATAAATTGCATTTTAAGTTATAAAGCAATTTTACATAGTATGCAATCAGGGTTATATTAAATGTGAGGTGAGACAAGAATGATCAGTGACTGCTGTAAATGTTAAAGATGTTAAAGCAAGTACTTTTTTTTGTGCAAGATGTACAGGCTTTATACTTTATCAAAATAAAGGCAGTTCAGATGCAAATTAAAAGCAACAATGTTGTGATATTGGGCTGCTGGGGTGGGGGTGGTGCAGCACAAACATGTATTAATACATGTAGAATTAAGAGAGTAATGTTCCCTTGTTTTTAAAAGGGTGGATGTCAAGATTTATGCCCTTGGTTTAAGCTATAGCTATGACAAATAAAATGATGAAATGCATGGAAAATGCTACGTTTCTTACGTTTTTCTGATTAGCAAATGCTCTAAATTGAAAAGAAGATGTCTACAGGTACAGGCAGTTGGGCCAGGCTAAGTCTGTACATTGTGCATTGAGGGAAATGCACGGAGTGAAATTTACAAAGATTATGTTCATGCACCTGTAAAGTTGTTCGCTGCTATGTCTCACTGACTGCTTTTACTTGCATACAGCTGCCTACAGATGCAAGCAATTAATCTTGAATTAATCTTGAACATTCTGAGCACTCTCTACTGATAGAAATGTAACATGTAAAAGTACATTAGCATGCAGTTCAGTTAAAAATAAAGTTTGAAACAGTGGGAAGTGAACGAGAAGCAGTAGCCTCCCCAGAAACCTTAATACTTTAATGCATTTAACAGAACCACACACAATTTAGTTACTTATTTAATGGTAGGCAATGTACTTTTTCTTAGGTTTAAAAGTTAATATTTACTTAAAGCGTGCCAGCCGTTTTTCACATCTGGGAGAGAAAATGGGATAACAAAAGAACATATAGCAATTAGTTTAAGTGTGAACACATCCTGTAACAACCGCTTTAGTATGAATAACCTTAAATGTTAGCTTAGGTAGTTCCTCTGACTGCAGCTGTTTATCTGGGGCAACTGCTCCTATGTGGAGGAATAAACTTCATTTGCTGAAAATTATTTATTTATTTATTTTACATTTGTTCATGGGCCAGAATGAACCCGTTTTCAGCGGAGGCCTGGGGAAAAAAGCTCCAAGGAGACACAAGTACAACATACAGTAAAAATTGACATTAATAAATTGACATTAATACAACAAACTAAATCAAAAATTGGAGTAAAACTACTATTAGCTACAGCAAATTAATATTACTTATCTATATGATAAAAACGTTTAGCAATCTTAAATGGTTGATAATGTATGAAATATAAGGAAGGAAGAAAATGTACATATTTTTGTGTTTGTTCTAAGTTAAAAGGAGATGGGATGTCTGAAAAATGTATTTAGCTTAACTGATTTGAGTATTTTCACTGAAGCAAAAAGTCATGAGAAAAGTGGCACAGGTTCAGATGGAATGAGAAAATTGCTGAAAAGATAAGCTCGTCAAAAATGTGTGTGTGTGCGTGAGCATGTCTGTGCACACACGTGTGCACTTAAGTAAGCAAAAATTTGGAAAAAAAATGTCACTTATAACAGGTGGAAATAATAGCTTTCTATCATAATGGCTCCTCTTTGCACACTATCCTGGAA
This sequence comes from Protopterus annectens, assembly GCF_019279795.1. NCBI lineage: Eukaryota > Metazoa > Chordata > Ceratodontiformes > Protopteridae > Protopterus > Protopterus annectens. Next base: position 620,068,947 of record NC_056737.1, read on the forward strand.
TGTAGATGGCCTTACAGGTATAGACAAACAGCAAAAAGCAAAAAAAAAAGTATTGAGTTGTATTAAAATGTTGGTGTAAACAGCAACATTTGGATAGTAATGAACATGTTAATTTGTCCATCCTGAAATCCTTTCCTCGTCATTCAGCATAAAATCAGGAATGAAGGACTCCAATAGCAATAAAAGAGGGAAAGAAAGACAATACTGGTAGATTTCTGGTACTAAGGGGCTACTTTGCAAGGGACGAGAATTACACTCCACCAAAAACTGCTATTACGGATCTTAAAAATCTGGGAGGAAATCAGCTTTCAGCAGGGATTATCAGTTACTGGTGGGGATTGAAACTTGATTTGCAATAGTGAAGACACATCAGGGAGACCTAGAAGGGAAAATATAACAAAAAAGGGGAGATTTCTGAGAACTGTAAAGGGAATATTTAGTATGGAAGATGTGAATTCAGTAACTGGAAATTAGACAATTTTCATACTATTCACCAAGGTTCAATAACTGAACTAGACTAGACAGAATATATATTTCAGAAGAGTGTGTGTATTTAACTGAATGCTTTGATACACATCCAACAGCTATTTCAGATTATGCACCAACAAAAACTAATACAAAATGCATGGCAATAAGCAGAAATGAGACAATGGTGCTTTCCTACTTACTTTTTTAAAAAGAGATGCATTTAATGAATGGGTAGTAGAAATTATTTATTCAGATGTCATTAGAGAAGACAGAAATTTCTTCAAAAGGAATAGCTGGTGAGTGGGATAAAATGAAAACAGAGTTTAAAAACAAACAGAGTAGAAATAAAACAGAAATCAATATGGGAAAGAAGTAATAAGAATTATTTGAATATGGTTTACAAATGTTAAAGTGTTGCAGAATACCAGAATCTGACAGAACGAGAGAATGGGCAACTGCAGAATGCTAAAGGGAAAATAAGGGAGCATTTTGATAATAAGCATGAGTTTAGAAAAATGGTTGTTAAGCAGCTTTTTTTAATAAATCCAGAGCACAACACACTTTTAGCACAACAACTTAGGCAACAGAAAGAAGAGAACGTTGTCGCCAAACCTAGGGAGCCCATGACAAGAAAAATAACCAAAGATCCTTTAGAGGTATTACAGACTTTTCAGAAATGTAAGGAAATATTTTTTTTTAAAACAGAGGAACGTGGAACCCAAGAGAAAGCATAAATGGAGATATTTATGGTCGCTTTAGTTATGCAAAGGTTAAAGGAAGACAAGGTTGAACAATTAATAGCTAAAACAGCAAGAGATGAGGTAAAAAGTCATGTATAATTAGTCAACAACGAAGTCTCCAAGGATAGACTGTATTCCTGTGGAAGTCTGGAAGGAAAAAATGATAAACATGGAGGGAGGCTGTGATGGCTGTATTACCCACAGAAAAAGACTCTTCAGACACAGCTGCATATATACCAATTACAAATTTTAAATCACAAATATAAAAGTATTTGAGTCTTTAATAGCTAGATATGAGAATGGGAAAGGTATTGCTAAAACGGAGAGACTTGGGTCAATGCAGTTTTGTGGAAGCGATGCAAATGTCTGACAACATTAACAGAACAGTGAAGATCCAGAGGAAAACAGAATGTAAAAAAAATGCCACTACTAATGGTAGGTCTTTATGCAGAGAAAACATTTGACAGCTTCAGTTGGAATACTATGAATTGGACAATGAAGCTTTTGCATTTCCTTAACACCAGAAATCTACCAGTATTGTTATTCAAAAGGCTACATGAAGGGGCAGAGACAAGAACTTAGGTGGGAGGGTCCATCTCTGACAAGCTGCATTTCTGAACAGAGCAGTCAGGAAGCACATTCTTTCTTCCCTTTTGTTGTTTATTTTATACTTAGAGACATTGGCAAAGAAAATAAGGGACTCACAGATTCAAGTATACAACTGATACAATAAAAGAAGAAAAGTTAGCTTTATATACACAAATCCAGAGAAGCACATATTGGTTTTGTGGAATATTCTGAGACAGCTTCAAGTCTTTTTGGGATATAACAATTAATGAAGATAAAATAAAGGTTATAGCAGTAAACTACTGTCCCCAGAAGTACTGGTATTGAGGAATAAATTACTGAATGGGGTATGATAAGATTAAGGATTTAGGTGTATAAATGCAAAAGAGAAAGAGGGAAGAAACTAAACAAAATAAAAAAAAAAAATCCAAAAATTGAGTTATCCCAACTAACAAATTAAAACAGAGTGAGAAGGTCACACTGAAAAAAACAATCAGTAAAAACTAAATGAAAACTCCAGCCAAGCTAGAACTTCCAATGAGTGACCGCCCAAACCTCCTGTGACAGAGGCACATGGGATATATGCAAATGACCCTTATGAACATCCGGTGTTTCAGCTATATGGCGATTCTGATTGCCCATGACTTTTACGTTTGAAGTCATTTTAATGGACAATTTCAGGCCAATAAAGCCAAACCCCACTAGCTATGGATATGCATATTTCGGCCTTGTTATGACCTTGTCGGCTTATGCTTAGTCAAACACTCTGTCACAGGAGGTTTGGGAGGTCACTCATTGGAAGTTCTAGCTTGGCTGGAGTTTTCATTTAGTTTTTACTGATTGTTTTAATTTGTTGGTTGGGATATTTTGCAGTCACCCTAATGATAATGGACATCAGTTGGCTATAACAACAATACTGGGAAAAGAGACAGAGTGGAAAGAACAATGAGAGGACACCGGTACTGCATCCAAGTTTGCAATAAAGTCCAGAAAGTTAAGGATTTTAGTGTTTGCATGGGTATTTTACACCCCAGCAGACTTTAGAAAATTCTTCCTCGGGTAGGCAGCAAGTGTTGGAAGTGTGACAGAAAAGAGGGAGGCAAATGGAAACATGTTCTTTGAGAGTGCAATGAGTTGCAAATTTTACAAATTCCCCACAGAGCACTTTGTCAGAAATACTTGGGGCAGCAAATGGATATTAATTGAGAAAGTGATTCTTTTGAGCTGAACAAAGAATATAAATTGTCTAAACATAATAAGGCCTTATTAAGTTCAGTGCTATTGACTGCCAAAAAAGGAATTCCTATAAGATCAGAACAAGGAACTGTCTGGCTATTACAATCCAAAACATACACTTTAATAAAAATGAAACCTAGTATAGATAAGAGGTTTCAAGTTAAAAATCCTTTTTCAGATCTATAAAAAAACATACATTGACTATGACTGTATTTAAATAGGAGGGAATAATCAGTGACAAGAATTTATCAAAACAAATTAAAAATACAAAATATTCAATACTTTCTGCTATTTCGTTGGTCAATTAAAATATTAAGAAACAGTCTCTACCACATTATAGCCAAAGAGAAGTATGCATAGAATGTAAATGGTTCTGGTGAAACAGTATATGACCAATCAAAATAAAAGGTAATGGGCATTCTTCCAGTCAATGGTCAGAATCAGTCCATATTCACTTAGACCATCTCTAAGAGTATATTGCACCTTCATCCTGATATTCAACCAGCAACTAAGTAATTCTCTACCAATCCAAATCATTCTCTGTGCTTGAATAACGAATGACAGATGTAGCATAAATGGAATCTTATACATTAAGCAGACTATCATTTGCCAATCGGGAACGGGATGTCTTATCAATGTTCACTGCGCGCGAAATAAAGAACATATTTCAATAAACAGTTATTGTTGATGTGGATTCTTACATGCCTTTCTAAAAGCAGTCTTCATTATTAAGTGGCCATTTGAAAATGTAACATGATTTGTTCTTAAAGCAAATTCAACATATATATATATATATATATATATATATATATATAAATATATATATATATATATATATATATCCCATTCTCTGTCTAAACTCAGTCTAACAGACAATACAAATTGATCCGGCATATTTTGCTCTCTTAAATAGCCAGTAAATGAAATAATATAAATGGAATATTGTAATCAAACACAAGTGGTCACCCGCATTCGTTGAAGACTGCTTTTAGAAAGGCATGTAAGAATCCACATCAACAACAACTGTTTATTGAAATATGTTCTTTATTTCGCACGCAGTGAACATTGATAAGACAATTTATTTTTTAATTGTGATCGCTCTAAGTACTCAAATATCAACCTAAAGACAGTCTAAGCTCTTGGATGACCAATTTATACATATAATGCTGTATTGGTTAAATATGTTGTATTGGTTAAAAATGCTATTATTAGACCTATCAGTGTTGTATGACACACCTCCTTGCCTTTCTATATGGATTCAGAGAGCAGTGATGCCAACTATAAATTATGAAACTGTTACTCATCCAGTGGATGGCTTTGGACCAATCCATATCATTCTCTATGCTTGAATAGCAAATAAGAAATACAGCACAGAAGAAATCTTATAGGCTGAACAAACCATACTTCTCCAAAACAGAAATAGGATATTTATCCATGTTTATTGAGGGTGCAGCAACGGACATATGTCATCAAACAATTATTACTGATCTAGTGGGTTTTTGGGTACCTTATTAAAAACAATATTGGTTCTTTGATGGCCATTCAGAAGCATGACAAGCAGCAATCCAACCCAGCAAGTTTTTCTCCTAAATAGCCAGTAAATAATGTAGCAAAGTCTTGTAACCAATCAAAAACGGATTGATTTGTCATCAACGAACACAGCTACACAAAGAGTATATTTGATTCTTTGATTATGATTGATCTAGGATGTACTTCCATATCAATCCAAACCCAATCTAAGTTCTTCTATGGCCAGCTAAAGATGCAACATCGAAGACGTTACATTGGTAAAATGAACTACTATTTGAACAATCAATGTTAAGTGAGGAATCTCAAACTTTGTATCTGAATTTAGGGATCAACAGTATCAAACATACCAGCATTAATTCATATATGTATGCAATAACACTAATTTTCATATAAGAGGACAATTATAATTGCAGAACAATCTACTTCCCTTCAGAGCAGGTTTAAGCGGAACATTACCATTTAGCCCTTGCAACTGGTCAATCTGAAGGCTGGCTATCCAGTTCATTTCTGCGATCTCTGTTCTTTTTCCAATGTCACCTCCTCTAATATTTTCTATTGAAGGACCATGGACATAAAAATACGTCTTTGACCGAATACAATGTGCTTGGCAAGGCATTCTTAATGCCTCTTCAATCTCTTTAATTTCCCCAATTCTTTTGGGTTTCTAATACCGTGACGGGAATGAGCCCCATTCCTAGTCAAAGTACGATTACAGTTCATGAAACTAGTATTGTTTCAATCTTTGATGTCAGCCAAAAGTGCTCTTTGCAGCATCCGCAATGTGCCCAGTAATGACTCTTTCCTGCAATTCGTGCAGGGTTACATGGATTGGTAACATATAAAAAATAATCTAGAATCGTATTTAGATAAGACCCGTTGCTCCTACTACTAAAGGAACTGTCTTGATATCTTTCTTCCACATTGCTCGTTTCTGCCTGCAGATCCTGATATTTTATAACTTTGTCTCTCCGTAAGCAACACAATATAGTCACTGGGTGTGGCAATTTCAATAATCAATGTTACTTCTGTCTTCTTTTCATGGACCACTATATCCAGTTTTCCAGTATCTATCTTTTGAACTGTTGGTAATGGGTGATCCCATGTGATATAAACTTCATCATTTTCTATGATGCTTTGGGGATCATGTTTCCAAAGTTTTTCAGCCAATTCAGTACCATAATGTTTGCACAATTCCCAGTGCAATAGTCTTCCACATGATTATGCTTTTCAGTGTACAGTCCTTCTGCTATTAGTATGTCACAACCAACAACGAGGTTTGCGACCATTTCCAATTTCATTTTACAAAACCTACATTTGTCTGTTTCTCCCACATGTTCAATGGACTAAACCAGTGTGTACGGAGCCCACTATCTTGGGCCGCCAATATTAACCATTCATCTCTTGGTTTGAATTCGCCTCTCCTTAACCATTCTTATGTTCGTTCCTGATCAACGTGAGAGTCTTCCAGTTTTCTACATTTATAGATATATTTATGCATTTTCCCCATTTCTTGCCTTCTCATCTGCTCCTTCACCTTATATTCTTTTTTTGTTTTTTGGCACATTCAGTTGCTGCCCAATTTTTTTCTACTTCGGGTTTGATTTCCATTCCTGCTTCACGCCGATATGCTTCTGCTAGATTAAGCAGAGAAGTCATCTTAGATTTATTCTCCTCATGTTTCAAAACTTAACAATGTTTGGGTCTTGTGAGGTCA